>NW_017729006.1:3974959-3977314 GCF_001723915.1 Gavialis gangeticus
TGCCGTGCCATGCTGCTCGGACTACGCAGGGTTGGGCTGGGTCACCACTGGGGAGAGGAAGCAGTAGCTGGGCTGCAGCTCTGGCCCAGTCAGCACCAGGGAGGAGAGGTGGCGGCAGAGCTGTGTGCCACCCGGGACAGGATGAGCCCAGCCGGAGTGGCAGGGGCTGCGCTGCATTTTCCCCCTACCTGCGCCGGTCAGTCCCAAGTGGTGCACAGCTCCACTGCCACTTCTGCTGGCTGGTGCAGATCCGGCCGGGCTCCTCCAGTCCCCAGCAGCACGTGGGAAGCCGGCTTCAGCTGCATGCTGCTCTGGATGGGACAGATCCAGTCAGGTCTGCACTGGCCAGGAAAAGCGGCATGCAGCTGAAGTCGGCTCCTCGCGTGATGCTGGGGACAGGAGGAACCCAGCCGGGTCTGCACCAGCCAGCAGAAGCAGCAGTGGAGCTGTGTACCGCTCGGGGTGGGACGAGCCCGCTTCTGCTGGCTGTTGCAGACCCGACCAGGCTCCTCCCATCCTCAGCAGTATGTAAGGAGCCGACTTCAGCTGCATGCCGCCTTTCCTGGCTGGTGCAAACCCAACTGGGTCCATCCCATCCAGAGCAGCATGTGGCTGAAGCCAGCCTGCCAGGTGCTGCTGGGGACTGGGTCTGCACTGGCCAGCAGAAGCAGTGGCAGAGCCTCCTCCTTTTGGGACCAGCTGGCACAGGTAGGGGGAAAGTTCTGGGGGAGGTCTGATGCCCCTGAAGCCCCACTGCTGGGGCAGGATGTTAGAGGGGTCACAACCCCTTGCTGGTAAGTTGTGCAAGGGGAGGGACTTCTGGTGGTAAAGGTCAGGGGTCAGGGCTTCCAGTGGCAAAGGGCCAGGGGCAGGACTTCTGGTCCCAAGATGGCAACAAGGGGGTGGGGCAACTGAAGGGACGAGGCTACCCATGTGGCCCTCGACAGCTCACCAAAACTCATCAAGTGGCCTTCTGTCCAAAATAATTGCCCGCTCCTGGGCTAGATGCTTTGGCTCTGTGGGCTGGATTTGGCCTGCATGCTGGGGGTTGAGCACCCGTGGTTTGGACACGTTCTTAGACAAATATTTAACTTCATCCCTATTCAGAAGGAATTAGGCAAATACATAATGTTAAAAGTTTAGCAAGTGCTTAATCATTCTTCCTAAGCAGGGCTGCTTTGCTGAATTTGGATCTTTATTTGTTATTCATACAGGCGCATTACCACACCCCAGGGGCATAAGCGAAGCAGGAGGGAATTAGGTATTAGAGGGTGTTTTTGCTGAAGCCTGCCAACATTTCAGCTCCTAGAATATTGCACTTTACTCACTATCTCATCCTCATAGCTATGCCTAAAAGCACTCAATCCCTTTGTTAAAGGTAATAATTTAAGTACATAAAAGAAGGAACTTGTTTAATCAGAAGTATCTAGAAATTAAACAATACATAGATGATGTTAATCCTATCTATTTTTTGCTTTCCAGCTGATTTAAAACAAAGTAAACTTTGCAAAATTCTTGCTTGCCTCAGGTCAACATGAAGCAGAGAGATTTTATAAGACCAAGATATAATTTTGTTTGTTTTCATGTCATGCTGATTGACATTACCTCCCATTGTTTCTCATGAAAAGCTGTCAAAAGCAAGAAGCACTCGGTAGGAAGCAAGAAAAAGAAGAAAGTCTTACCTCACAGAACATAGGCAACTTTTTGGCAAAATCCACCACTCTTGTAATTGCTGGTGTGATAATTTTTGTAAACTGACTGAAGGCTTCTAAATCAACTTTCCCACCTTCTGGGGCATTAACTATTGGTGCTTGTCCAATATCTTCTGGCTGAGGATAGAAAGCCATAGATATTCAAAGGGACATTTGGTTGTAGAGCAAAAATTTGATTTTTTAAAAAATTATTATAAGCCATCAGCGATTCAAAATATATTCCTAAAATCCAGCACTTTGACCTCATGACATTAAAAAACATCAACACTGCTCACCAAAAGATCTAAGGACAATTTTTGTTTACAGCACATCATACAATCTGCAAAATGCCTGTATAATAGGGGGCTAATGTGGACACTGGAGTCAGAAGCGGGCTGGCCAAGTTAGCCGACGACACCAAACTTTGGGGCAAAGCATCCACGCCAGAAGACAGGCGGGTGATCCAGGTTGACCTGGACAGGCTCAGCAAATGGGTGGATGAGAACCTGATGGTGTTTAACACTGAAAAATGCAAGCTTCTCCACCTTGGGAAGAAAAACCTGCAGCATCCTTATAGGCTTGGCAGTGCTACGGTGGCTAGCACTATGGAAGAAAGAGACTTGGGGGTCATCATTGACCACAAGATGAATATGAGCCTGCAATG
>NW_017729006.1:3977702-3981464 GCF_001723915.1 Gavialis gangeticus
CTTATGACGAGAGGCTGAGAGCTATGGGACTGTTCAGCCTGGAAAAGCACAGGCTCAGGCGTGATCTGATGGCCACCTATAAGTTTATAAGGGGTGTTCACCAGGATCTGGGGGAACGTTTGTTCACCAGAGCGCCCCAAGGGATGACAAAGTCTAATGGTTATAAACTCCTGCAAGTCCGTTTCAGGCTGGACATAAGGAAGAATTTCTTTACTGTCCGAGCCCCCAAGGTCTGGAACAGCCTGCCATCGGAGGTGGTTCAAGCACCTACATTGAACACTTTCAAGAGTAAATTGGATGCTTATCTTGCTGGGATCCTATGACCCCAGCTGACTTCCTGCTCTTTGGGCGTGGGGCTGGACTCGATGATCTTCCAAAGTCTCTTCGAGCCCTAATGTCTATGAAAAGTCTATGAAATCTAAATAAATGGGCACCTGACTGGCATTACCATTTTGTATGGGCAGCTGCATTTTTACACACGTTATGCTTCTACCCCATATACATATCTTTGGGGAACAGATTATGTTGTTCTCCTTGGTAATTTAGGGCTAGTCCTGTGTTCTCTGAAGTGCTCAACTTCCCTGAAAAGCAAAGCTGTTGAAGTTACTGCCACTGAAGTGCCAGGGGTCCAGGCCACAGCCTGACGAAGGGTTTTTAAACCAAAGGCTTGCTTAAATTTTTTTTCCAACTATTTAAGTTGGTCTAATAAAAGATATCAGATTCACCCAAAGAATCCTGTCTGTCTACTGAAGTGCCAGAGCGCTGGCAATGCCTTTGTCTTTCTTGTTCTTTACCTGTGGCGTATCATAGGGTTTTTGGTTTCCCACAGGGTGGTCTGTGCTGTGTTGTGTAACAGGGGTCAGTGTGGATGATCTTGTGGATCTTTTGGACAAAAAATTTCTGCAAACACAGGGGACTGGACTTGATTGCTTGCAAGACTGCTTTCAGTCTTATGCCTTTGTACTCAGTTCCTTTTAGAAGGTACTTAGCACAGTGAAGAACTGGGCGTTCTAACTATTTGTTGTGATGTTTTGCTATAGCAGAGGTACCCAAACATGGAAGAGCACAACTGAACTGACAAGTTTTATTTCTAGAGCTATGCTAAGATGACTAATGACTGGGGCTGAAATGTTATGAGTCTGGACAAAAGAAGAATCCCCAGGACATCTGTCCATTTATGCTAAGCTTCACTACCTGCAGGACTTGCATCTAAAACTTATATATCACATTTTGAGGATTTTAGTAGGATCTGATTATGTCAAAACCTTACTCTGAACCTCTGCAGAGGACGGACGATTTTTATCACAACTGAATTTAAGTTTGCATGTTTTATTGTAATGATAGCTTGGCACTGCATCTATATATTTTTTAAAAACAGCCACATAGCTGTTCCTCTGTTTCGTCATAAGGCTTTGATATTTCCAAAGACCTACCTAACATTACGTGAAGAGATAACTTTGTTCACATTAAAATGATTAAAACTGCACAGAAGTCAAAGAAGGACTCTTTTAAGACCACTGAGCTTTAGGAAATATATAAACATATCTTTAAACAACGGTGACAATGAAATTGCTGTTGCATAATATAAATATATGTGTAATCATTTTTAGAATAATGTCAGAGATTCTACAGTTCTGCCATGAGCTCCAAATCAAATTCAACTTCTTTCAGAAACCCTCCTCCCGAGCTCTCTATGAAGCAATAGAAAGATTTACAACAAGCATCTGCATGCTAATGCAACTATGTTTAAGAAATTAGCTATGCAGTATTACAAGCGTGGTGTTTTAAAACAAAATAAAACAACTTTGTAGAAAGTAATTTCAGAAACATTCTAGTGTCTTTTACCATGTGCTCTGTCTCTGTGTTGTTCCCAGCATGTCCTGACACAAGTGTGTGATCTTATGTATAAAATGATGTGATCTGAGACTAAGCAAGCATCATAAAAAGCAACAGCTATCTCAAATAGTATATGATGTATTGTGATGGGTGTAATGTTCATGATTCCAACACTGGAGTAGGCTGCTTTTGAAAAATAAGTTTCCACCTAGGGGAAATTCTATGGTACCATACAGCGCATTTGGGACTGAAGTAGGTTTCACTTGCCTTCCAGGCTCTTTGACATTCATGACATTATACGCACACTTGTGTGCTGCAAGAGTTTTTATCCTACATTTATTTCCTCTACCAAATAAATGTAGAAAATAATCAAAAATCAAACTACCCATTTTTAAAGGGATGTAATGAAACAAAAACATGCTAGAGTACATTGGAACATAGGACTGGAAGGAGCCTTTCAGGCAATAAAGTCCAGTTGCCTGTGTTTGCAGACAACTATTTGTCCACAAAATCATCACAAATACCTTTAAGTTTCTAGGCTAACCCTCAGTTATAGGTAAGAAGTCTCAGGAATCTTCCATAATTTATAACGTCAATGATGCAACGAAAGAATCATCTTGGTTTTGCTGAGTTTAATTCTTCTTGCCAAATGTGGTTTAAACACATTTATTCACTTCTACGCAAAGGAACAACAAACAAAACCAAAAAAAGAAGCAGCTGTTTTTGTACTATTACCTGAAAAAAGTCTTGGATTTTAAATATAAAAACATGCTAAATCTCAGCCCCTACTGAAGACACAAGTCCTTGAAGATGGGTGTATTTTAGACTGACACCAGGGTAAAGTAGGAGTGAGACAAGTTTGTCACTTTTCTTTACTGCAGCAAAAACTGGGATCCAACTGTTTTGTCTGTTACTTAGCAGCATTCTGCTAACCTTTCTGGCTGAACTGTTTGATCAAATGACCAGGTGCATCAAAGAATTTGGCAGCCACTAATTAAGACAATCACACTTTTTTCACATAGTGCACCAGTCAATACTCAAACAAATATAAAGTGCAAATGGGTAGCAGGGCTGGGAAGGGATTGAAGAACAAACAAAAGAACTTGGCAGCCGAAACAGTGGAAAAGGGAAAGGTTCCTACCAGAAATTTCCTTTTTTGCTTCCAATGGCTTCCTTGTGCATTGGTGGCCACATGTGCTTCAGTAACAATTTTGATCAGCTCCCACTCCTCATCTGTTGGTTCAGGTTTGTGCCCAATTGTTTTCTGCAGTTCCTCCCGACGTCTCTTCTCTCGGTTTTCTTCTATCAGCTTTCTCTTTGCTAACCGCTTGCTGTCATCCAGCACCACTAATGGGGGTAAAAGCACATATAAAAAGTAACAGTGGCTGCTTTTGGGATTGCCTGAAATTCAGTTGTATGCGTTGCAAACGTGCTGAAAAAACTAAAAGTACTTGAGTGAAGAGGTCTATCATTCAGCCCAGTAGGTATATGGCTTTCTTACTCCAACCTTACTCTTTCTAGAATGTGAACCCTGCTCATCTTTGCGGCTGACACACTATGCACAAAGCGTCTTTATCTTCAGTAGGGTCCTACTTTACATAACATGTAAAGTTCCACATATACAGAAGATTTTGCAATACTTAGATTAAGGGAGTAAATTGGATTCACTTAACCAACTCATTAGTGTATTTCAAGCTAGAAAAAGATGCATTGTCTTTTTTCTTTCTTTCAAACCCCGCCACCTACAAACCCAATGTACATGTCAGTCTCTTATTAACTGGCCTTATGTAACACAAGGAGCCTTATGTAACACAAGAAGCAAGACTGTAATTGTGTAGTAGTGTAGAGTACCAATGTACAGTGTACCAGTGCAGTAGTTCAAAAGATATTTTGAATTTACAAAGGAATATTAGCTGGTCCCAAGTT
>NW_017729006.1:3986464-3987846 GCF_001723915.1 Gavialis gangeticus
ACCAATGTACAGTGTACCAGTGCAGTAGTTCAAAAGATATTTTGAATTTACAAAGGAATATTAGCTGGTCCCAAGTTCAGTAGTTTCTATCCATCTTATAGGTGATAAAGTACTGCAGCTTTTTCTAAAGTAAACTTCATTCTATTTAGAGATGAATAAATCCCCAAAGAAATTGAATACCTCTATATAACAAGATGGGGTCACACATTTTAAATAGATTGGACCATTCCAGTAAGATAGATGGACAAGTTTTGTCCATAATTGGTGAGACTCAGGGAGCAACAATGTAGGCTTCCTTTATGCGGTCTCATCAAAGTGAACCAAGTCTAAATTGGAATGGTTGCCTCAATAGAGAGAGTGGGTTGGCTGTTATGCTCATTCGTAACTGCTGATGCTACTAACTAATACCAGTTGTAGTGGTGGCTTTGGGGTGCTGACATGTTGACAGGAACAAGATAGAGACCAACATTTCACTTTGAGTAGTCACTAAATAGCTGATGGGAATAATTTTTAGGCACTATCGATATGGGTTAGATTTCAAACAGCTCTCCTAGACCAGTCTAGTCCCATATCCTACAGTTTTTTGTAAGACAAAATGACAGATTATTCCTTTAGTCAACACAACTCTATTTCCAAGTAGACATAAAGCATTAGGATACCTATTAAGAAAGAGAAACTCAGTACATTTTACTCACGTATTTTCTCTTTATTGGGTCTTTTCTTCATTTATTTTTTCTGCAGGGGATTACACTGGTAACAAGCATTAACATTAATGCACAAGGGGATTATGTAAACTGCTCCCCATTTATACTAATTGAAGTTACTGGCATAAATCCCCTATGCAATGATGGGAAAACAAGACCCCTAAGGGTTAATCTTTCAGACATATGTTCTGGTTCTTTAGAACCTGAGAAGCACTCTTTTCAGTACATAACTTCTTTATAGCTAAAAATAAAACAAACAACTGCAGGATGACTCATACAACATTCAGAGATTCATAGATTATAAAGTCGGAAGGGACCCAATGGATCATCCTGTCCGACCCCCCGTCCCTGGCAGGAAAGAGGACCGAGGTTAGACGACCCCAGCCAGATGACTGTCAAGCTTCCTCTTGAAGACCTCCAAGTTAGGTGACAGCACCACCCCTCTCGGAAGCCCATTTCCGACTTTGGCCACCCTTATTGTAAAAAATTTCTTCCTAATGTCTAACCTAAATCTACTCTCCACCAGTTTGCACCCATTATTCCTAATTACTCCGTGGGGTGCTCTGGTAAACAGCGCATCACCAATTCCCTGCTGTCTTCCCTTGATAAACTTATAGGAGGCTACAAGGTCACCCCTCATCCGTCTTTTGTAAAGGATGAAGAGATCCAGATCTCTCA
>NW_017729006.1:3990971-3997532 GCF_001723915.1 Gavialis gangeticus
ACTATTCAGAATCAACTTATTTCACTCTTACTAGGGTAACTACAGTTGTACCCCAGAACCTCATGGTGAATAGTACTCATCCTGGACACAATAACTAAGAAATATTGGGTGTTATCCTCACTTGGAGAAACTACACATTCACCCAGCTTGACACTCCTGAAATAGGACCACACAAGAATGCTGTGGATAGCTTGGTGTTGGTGAAGAAAAATATCTTAACTTCCTGAAGTCACAGTGTAACTGGAGGGGGGAGAAGGGTGGAGGGCTGCATACAAAAGTACAGAACCAGCCTAAAGTTCCTGCCACTACTTATCCTCTTCCTTTCTCTCAGGTTCTCAAGCATGGTAAACTGTAGGACAAAAAATAAAGAGCAAGGCATTTGCTACATTGGTAGCAAAGAAAAAACATAATCATTGATAGAATGGCCTCTGGTTGGCCAAAACCCTTGTAAACAGCCATCTGGAAAGCCTCTGGTCCAGATTCCAGAGACAAACCAGCCAAGCCGGTAGCATGTCCACTAAATGGGAAAAAGTTACTCAGGCCCTGCACTGCAGGCGACATTGGTTAGGAACAACACTGTTTCTTCAACTACCTTCAAAATCCATCCCAAATACTTCTAACCAGTATGGCTACTTGTGAGTTGAGTCAAATATCACAGGCAACAAATCAAGCTAGTTGCCTCACAACTATTCTAGGTTATCACCAGCTATATGGGTGCTTGAAAGCATTAAGTGACGACCATCATAAAACACACTTCTAGTGAGGTACTTATCAGCTCAGCTATGTCTTTTTGGTGCTTGTAGGCACGAAGTGAATATACTCAGCTAGTACTGAGCTCAGGCTATCAAGCAATAAGCTTGCATTGGACAACATGGCATAGAATTGGGCCTGCAATATTATGACTCTTGTTACTCTGCTGTTCTTTGGATAGAATGAAAGCAATGGAATCAAAATTAAATAATTCAGTTTTGTTTTTCACTTTAAAAAAAGAAGACTCATCCATAGTTGTTTGATGGACACATCCCAGTCACCACAGGTGTCAAATCACCCAGATCGCCATTTCCTCAATATAAGGCAGCATTGGTTGTTATCCAAAGGACCACAGTTAAGTGCTTGAAAATGCATAATACGTGACACTAAGGCAATCTGGTATACACAAAACTCACCTCATTACACTTCTCATCCACATATCTCTATGGTAATAGCTTTTGTCTAAAATGTAGCTCAAACTCAGTAGTGTGATTCAAAGTTTCTCATTTATTTACACTTAAATGATTTTTTCCCTTTAAAATGAACTTTTAGAACTTAGGCAGGTTGCCAGAACAGTTCTTATTGAAAGGGGAACTGTACTATTATACATGTTCTTTACTAAAGTAGACGTCATGCCAGTACAAAATTTGTTATGCTCTTTGCCAAAGTGCCTCAGCCCTGACCTAGACTGATGGAACGGGTCTTTTGGTCTCCATACCTGAATAATCCTAGCCTCTCTATTGAGATACCTAATGGCAGTACTAGTTATGGCCATATTTGTCATGTTATCAAACATGATATACAGGTGTTTCAGTTGCAAAAGGTAGGTTGGTATTTTTGTATTCTGAATAGATGTGCATAAATCTTGCAATAGGATTACTACTGCAAGTATTCACTATGACAAGTCTTATGTTTTCTATGGTTATTCTGCAGTAGTTCCTTAGGATGTACCGTTTTAGTAAAACTGATCCACTGAATGCATTTAAAAAACTATAGTCTAATTGCTTTCATTTTCTCCAATTAATATCATAGAACCCAAACATGAAAAACAGCATCCCAATTAGGCAAGTTTTGAAGTGATCTGACGTAGTTCTATTGAGACTAGACCAGCGGATAGCAATATCTAGTCAAGCCAATAGGGGAACCCAGCTTCTCCAAATAAACACAGATCTTGTGAAGCATGTCTTTCAGGTCAAAGAAATTCTTTCATACATATTCCTAGATCTACTTAAAATATTAATTACTTAGCAATAAAGGTAAGCAGAATGGCTTTAGTTAGGTATCGTACTGAAAGAAGCGACTATAACCAGAGCTTCATTGTACCCAAATGTATGCCCAGTCCACCACAGTAAACAATATGAAATAATGAGGCACTATATATTACCATAAGGCTTCCTCTTAAGCTCATTTTACTGTAGGGTAAATTATCAGAGATTGCTAACCAAGGACCTGTGAACAGCAAAGCAGCTGCTAAAATTGTACTTGCTCTTCTCTTATGAAGTGCAGGTTTTTATCAAGTTATATAAAGATTACATCTGAAAAAAATCTATGTGAAGATTACATAATTCAATTGGCTAATGATGCACTGGTGTATCATAGCAGAAGCTAAGCTGTTCATAGCATGATGAAACAAGAACTCGTTAGTCACAGAAAAAGCAATAGCAGAAGAGATAAACAGGTCTATCAATGAATGAGTACTTGACTAATATATGTTACCTCCTATATATACACACGAGAATAAATTTTAACTGGAGCCCTGAGGTGCTACTTGAGGTTCAACTTCACACTCTCCAGAAATTTCTAAACATGATGTGTTTTTTTCTAGCAAAATGTCTATCCAAATGTATCACTCCTCTCCACACTTGAAATGACCATTCTTACCATTATACAAAGTGGATAAGGCCAAGAGAAGGTACAGCCTCTTAAACCATAAAGAAAAATGTACAGACCCATCAGAGAAATAGCATGCTATAATGAACTTAACACAATATTATAAAAGGGAAAATACTGCTGTCAGTTCTACTCTGTTTAAACAATATTCACCAAGAAAAGAAATCAAAAAGAGAAGGCTTACAATCTGTTGCCATGCCAACAAAGATGCATTTTTTGAAGCGACATTCCTGGCACTGATTTCTTGTTACTTTGTCTATCACACATTTTCCTTCATATTTACAGGAATAGGTTGGATGCAGGTTTTTCTGAATGGTTCTTCTAAAAAATCCCTAAGTGCAAAAGAAAATAAAGAAGGCATTAGTATTCTGCAGTTTTCTGGCATAGACAGGAACTCAGGTTAAGTGCACACATACACAAGAGGATATACTTTGTGACAAAAAGGCTAGGGGATTCTTGAAGAGTACACCAGCCGTCTCATACAGGATCTTTTATTTTCTGAGTTTCATGAAAGTTTCCACCTAAAATTAAAACTATAGTTTCATAGTTAATAGGGTTGGAAGGGACCTGAGCAGATCATCAAGTCTGACCCCTGCCATGGCAGGAAAGAGTACTGGGGTCAAATGACCCCAGCAAGGTGATATATATAGATCTGAGATTCACAAAGCATATGAAGCACAGGGTTTGAGTGAGGTCCTTCTCTTAATCAGATCACTGTTCTCAAGGAATATTTAATTATAGACATACACTTGCAAGTAAAGGGAAGCCTCTGCAATGGAAACAGCACATATGCTTTGTGAAAAAAAATACAGCCACTGAGGAAGCAAAACACACACCAAAACAAAAGAACAAGCGACTGTCAGAATTTTGCCAAAGCTCAATATGCCTTGCCCATCAGAAGATTTGAATTTGCTTCTAAATACTGAATCCACAATCTTCATCTGGGTTATAACCTTGAGAAAATGAGTTCATCCTTACCTGCCCCATACCTCTGCAACTCAAAACAAAACGGTACATGCAAGGCTATCACTACTCACAGTAGTATGAATTTGGGGCAGATTTTCAGCAGGTACAACTTAAGGTAGTACTACTGAAATCAATGATTTAATACTGTCTAAAGATCTGGCCTTTCCTAGAGAAATCAGATAAAACCTTCCATCTTCAAGTTAAGGACCTGATCCAGCTACCATCAAAGTCAGTAGGCATTCTATGACTGAATTCAGAGTGGAATCAAACTTTAAAGACTTCATTTAGATGGGTCCAAAGACAGCAGTTCAGATAAAGATTTGGTTCCCAATTTCCCCATAATTTGAGACCACATATAGCTAGGTGAGCCTAATTTTCAGCTATAACATACAATAAGGCCCTTACCACACAAAAGATTTACATGCATATTTACCATGCTTATGCACATGCTTCACTTAAGGTACCATAAATGAAATCTTGGTTCCAGTGAAGTTAATGGCAAAACTCCCACTGAGAAACAGATCCAGGGAGGATTTCAGCTAGGGAGTAGTTTCTTCACTAGGAAAAAAAGGTATATTCTTAATTTGAGTTAATTTCCTTAACTAACTTGGTGTAAAATCCTAATGAAGACTTGGTTGCCTTCACATGAATTAGCAAGCTGAATTAAAGCACCTGGGTGAGCATTTCTTTAAGTCAACCTTCTAGCTTCATACATTCTCATCTTCACTAAATTTTTATCTCAAATTACTTAACTTGAATTAAGAGCATGCATTTTTTTTCCTAGTGAAGGCCTTTAAAGTCAATGGAACTTCTCACAGTGAATACAGTTAAGTGCAAGTGAATGTCTCTTTGCCGGATCAGAGCCAGTGGTCATGCCCAAAGCACACAGAAGTCAGTGGAAAGATTTCCACTCACTTTACAAGGCTTTTAATTAGGCTCTAAATTCTATTTTACCTGAAATAAACAGATTTGGATACAAGTTCAAACCTGTAAGAAATGTGTATTTTAGGGGAGAGAAAGAGCCTGATTCCCTTCTTTCTCATGCTTGTTTTATAGCAACTTACATGAAGCTATTTCTTTAACTGCAAGTGAAGTGAACTGGGCCAACAAAGTAAAAGGCAGCTCTGGAGTTCAACATATATTGGAAGTCTGGGCAATTATGATTAAAACGGGACATGGAACAATTTGTGCTCAACTTCAGAGTGCAGTTCTAAGGCTCTCTCCAAACATTTTGTGTACTTAGCATGGCTTTGACTTTATAGCTTGTATCACTTTTTTCCCCATTAAGCTTCTCGTCTTGGACCAGATTCTGGTTTCTGATCTTGCCCCTTTACTTTTCTCAGAAAGGTTTAATTAAAAACACTTCAATCAGCTCCAAATGCAACATGGTGGGAAAAGTCCCTTGTATGTTTGTGTAAGCACCTGTTTAGTTTACTTGTTCCACGGTGTTGGTGGTTGGATTGATTTTAATCCTGATGCTGGTATGTCACCTTAGCTTTTATTTTATATATGTACAGTATATACAAATTGATATTGATAACCAATCACATGCAGAGCCAAATTCTGCACCTTTGCTACTTGTGTTGCTTCCCTACACTTTGGAGTTGCACACAAATATCAGGGATGGACAAGCTTACACTTGAATTGCTTTAAAGGGAAAGGGGAGTTCTCTGGAGCATAAAGCAGCTGTTCCTACCTAACTATTTCATCTTCATGATCCTATAGCTATATGCTATAGCTAAATCATCCTAACTTTGACACTGAATGAAGCAAGGTTAAAACTGGAGTAGTCTGATTAAACATGTATGACTACAGAGTCATACAGAGGTAACAGATGCATTGTAAGAGCCTGTATTAGTATTCGTTGGTACTGATATAACTGTTATATCAGTTTGGGTATGGACAATGAATGTTTGCAGCCATTTCAAAAGGGGAACATTTCAAAAGGGCAGCAGCTGTTTGTTTTAATTGTTATGTGTGGACAAGCCACGAACAATACAAACATAGCAAAATTGCTCCAGCTTTAACACTGCTTCATCCAGGTTAAAGTTGAAGCAGTTTTACTACATGGATCATTCCCAGCTTGTCCACACACAATAATTAGAACATAACTGCTGCTGCCTTTTTGAAACTTTGACTTTTGAAATTGATTCAAAAGTACATATGCCTATATGTTCAATTCCCTCAGAAGATTGAACATGGCGCTGTAAGATGTAATGAAATTGGCTGCAATTTTATATATATATCTCAAACTCTAATTTGAGCCAGTACAATCAAGCAATGTCTAATGTAAGGACAGACACCTAGTCCCTAACAGCCCCTCACTCTGCCTGTATATTACAATATGTGAGACATAGGCACAGTTCTAGAAAGTGACGAATAGTGAGAGGAAAAATTTGCATAAGGCATGGATGCTTTGATCATAGGAATTTTTGTGAAATGCAAAGATTAATCCGGCCCAGATTAAACTAATCACCAAATTAAACTGATTTTGGACAGAAACACCAAAAAATGTTAATTCATCTTTCTGGGGAACAGAAACAATTGGAAGCAACTTTGCCAGCAAATCACACAACTTGAAAAGGAATTCACCATCCAGCGCAAAGTGGCAAAGGCATGTAGTAAGGTAGCGGCCCTGGATTTTAGGAGGGCAAATTTCAACGAGCTAAGGAGGATAGTTGGGGAAGCGCTGAGGTCCCGGAGGGGAGGGGAGACAGGTGTCCAAGGAGAGTGGTTGCTCCTCAAGGAGATGATCCTCCAAGCTCAAAGGAAGGCAATCCCAATGAGGATCAAAGGGAGCAGAAGGGAGCATAAGCCCCCATGGCTCACCAAAAGCATCCGGGAATGTCTCCTTGCTAAAAAGGTGGCTTACACCCAATGGAAAGAAGGGGTCATCACCAAGGAGGGCTATTCTGCAGTTGCTCAGGGATGTAGGGGGGTAGTTAGGAAGGCCAA
>NW_017729006.1:3998060-4017806 GCF_001723915.1 Gavialis gangeticus
AAGAGAAGGCTGAGGGGGGATCTTGTGGCCTGTTACAAACTGGTCAGGGGGGATCAGAAGGCATTGGGGGAGTCACTGTTCCCCCAAGCACAGCCAGGAGTGACCAGGAACAACGGTCACAAGCTAGCAGAGGGTAGATTTAGGTTAGACATCAGAAGGCGCTATTTCACAGTCAGGGCGGCTAGGGTCTGGAACCAACTTCCAAGGGACATGGTGCAGGCTCCTACCCTGGGGGTTTTTAAGAAGAGGTTAGATGAACACCTTGCTGGGGTCGTTTGACCCCAGTACTCTTTCTTGCCATGGCAGGGGGTCGGACTAGATGATCTTCTCAGGTCCCTTCCGACCCTAGAAACTATGAAACTATGAATATATGGACCCTACAAAACACAGCCTGAAATATGTGTTTATAAAATATCTGTCCAGAAATCTTGAACAGGCAGTAGACAGCCCTCTGTTAGCAAGCCACTCATGTACAGGAGACAGGGATTTATTTTTTTAATAATTTGTTGCCAATTATTTGCTTGGCTTAACTCCCTATATGCACAAGGATCGTTTAAAGTTCTGCCTTTGAGAAAAGAATGGCTGGTATATAAAATTTAAGTTGATTTTTGGCAGCGATGTTTAGGACTGTTTGGATCTATTGAACAACATATATCTACATTTGAACGTTAACAATCTCATGGCAAAATCTTATACTAGTTTAACTATAATTTTGTAGCTGATTGGAGTGCACATCTGTATAAAGGGTCAACAGTTCACAATGTTTTGCTTCCCCCTACTTGTCATCCTACCTGGGTGAAGCTGTACTTTTAGTTTTATGCTGTACTCTGGAAGTGAGTGTATAAAACAAACAAACAAACAGAAATCTAATTCCATTGAGTTTCCAAACTATTTTTTTAAACCATTCCTATTACTTCATGCTACTGAATGCTGAGCTTGCATGGACATGTGGGTTATTGTTCTTTTGCAATAGGTACAGAAGTACTGGCAATCAAAGAAAAAATCATATTGACAAGCCAGATTCTCAGCTGCTGTAAAATAGGTAGCTCTGTTAAAGTCAATAGAAGAATATTGTTTTAAACAAGCTGAAACTATGGGCAAATATATATTTTTAAAATTAGAAAACAAACTTTTAAAATAAAACTAGAAAAAGCTAATTTAACAAAACAACTTCATTTCAATTTGGAACCTCTGCAGAATTGACTACATACCGGATACATATGGATACAAGGATTATCATCATTAATAGATGTAGTTATTCTCTTCTCATCTGCCTTCATGTTTTGTGACAGCCCAGTACAGCAACTTGTATAAGAATATAGAGTGAACTGGACTGCCCTTTCTAGTTCCAAGCTTTCCACTCTATTTACCTTGCAGCCTTCACAAGTGATGCAGCGATAATGATACCCAGTGGCTTTGTCACCACATACTACACATAGCTCGTCCTTGTCTAAGTAACTGGGTATGTACCCTGTAAGAAAGAGAGAAAGTGGCAGGTAAGCATCTAAATATAACTTTAACATTCACTACAGATGTCTTCTACATAGTCCCCATTTCGGAATTCCCACAGCCAAAGACTGAAATTCCTGGATAAAAAAGGTTCTGCTAGAAATGTGATAAACATTTAGAAACTATCTATAATACCATCTCTTTTTCAAAAGAGCAGCTTGTGTTTCTCCTGGTAGGATAATTATCATCTAGAAGGGCAGACTGGGTAACTATTTTTTGGGGAAATACTGTTTTTAAACTCAATGCCTTAAACATGAAAAAGATGCAATATAACAAATTTCATTTTACTTTATTTTATGTAAAACAGATATGCTTGTAGCATGAAATGAGATGGCTACAGTTTATGTAAATGACTGAATAGCTTATTAAAGTTTACTTGCATTGCATTTATTTCCAAATATTTTTATGGGCATGATTCAGGATGCATATTCAAAGAACTAAAATTATAGCAGTCATATTTCAGATGGGTGCGCACTACAGGGACATATTTAAGATACGTGAATTTATGACATTTTGGGCATCTTAATGAGGGAATGAAACATAATGGGCACATCCAGACGAGCAGAGTCATGCAGTACATGGCTCTGCAAACACGTCTGCAGTGCCACATACTGCACAGTCCAGTGTTTTCTGCACTGCAAGGGCATGCTGCCTGAACATGTGCTGCTCCATTTTTTTTCCCTGACACCCCAGGGGTCAAAAAAACTCGCAGAAAAAAAAAATCTGGAGCAGTGCACACTTGGGCGACATGCTGCTGAAAAGTGAAGCTGGGCTGCCTGGAGTTGTGCTCTGGCTGCTGGCCAGACTCTGCCCAGTAGGATCTCCACAGCTGTAGCCCCGGGATGCCCCCAGGACGCCAGGTAAGGCTGCTGGGGCCAGCCCAGTGCTGGCCCCAGCATCCCCTACTACTCCCAGGGTAACTCAATGCGTGCCAAAGCACTCGTGGCACAGGCATTCCCCAGGGAACCAAAAGCTCACACATGTCTGGACGCGCTCAGTGGGTGTATTTGTACATTCACGTGTATATGAGTGGGAGTGATTTTTCCCCTCTGTGGACACTTACCATACCTGCAATTATCTATCACTGTTAAATAAAACAGTTGCATTGGTGGGTTCATTTCTCATAACATTCATTTTTAGCACCATCAAAGTGTTGCAAATTAAGTTTAAAAACAAAACAGAATTCTAATAACAGAATAATATTTTTAAACTAGAAATTTAAAATCAGAATAAGATACAAGACCATGAAGGCTAGACAATCACCAAGTACTCTTTCCTGCCATGGCAGGGGGTCGGACTTGATGATCTGCTCAGGTCTCTTCCGACCCTACTAACTATGAAACTATGAAACAAAGTTTTTTATTCAAACAATTTATTAGCAATCGATTTCTCAACTAGATAGGCTATGTCTCTGCATAAGGATTATTCAGCATGGGAATTTCTGGAATAAATTCACCCTGTGGGAGTAATGGAAATTCCTGATCATTAGCACAATATCTAGCAGACAAGTTAAAGAGTGCATTGTACATGTTTACATGGTACCCCGATGCAAAAGAAGGTGTGGTTTTGATTATGCAATAGGCTTTCAGTAGTAAAAACAGAGGTAAGTACCTATCTGTGTCTATTGTATTCAAGGCTTTAAGGTTTAGGGGAGAACTTAAAGATTTTCATTGTTGTAGTTTTTCTAATCAATGTACAGGAGCTGTATACCTAAGAGCCTCTGAGAAACAAAACAACAACAACAATAAAATCACACAACCTCCAGGGAACCAAGGAGGAACTAAACAGAATGTTTCCTAATTTACTTAAGACAGACATTGAAATGGTTGCCCTCATATTTAGGTGGGAATATTATTATTTCTAATGCAAATATATTTAAATACAATTCTATGCTTAAAAACAATTTTGTGTTTAATCTCCCAAGCACAGTGCATTTTGGAAGGATAAACTCCTATCAAACCTAGTCACTGTAAGTGAAAAAGGAATTTACTAAGAGGGACTCTCTTGGATGGGGCCCTCTTGTTTATTGTTTTTTGTCTTGAACTAGCTTGTAAACTCTGCAGGGCTTTTTGCATACATGTGGCAGTAAGTTTATGATGACCTGTAGGGTCACACAGTATGCCACCAAAATGAAAATAATAAATATCAATCACCATAAGAAGAAAGGGAAACAGCTATTGGAGCTATGTTACATAGTGGTCTGATGCTGGTTTCTGGTGTCTTATCAAGCCAGAGACAGCTCCAACATTGGTAAACTGTAGTGCCTTTTATGGGGCTACAACAAACGGGGGTTTTTGCAGAGGCAAGCAGCTGAGCTGAGAAGAGACTTTCTGCAAAAAGGATTAGATGGGGAAACAGAACCAGATTAGAGCCACTTTGAGAGCTAAGGATGTGTAAAAGTTTCTGGCCAGCCCCAGGGCAACCAATGGACAAGATGGAATCTAAAATTTGGGGAAGTTACTAAGCATTTGATCTTTGCAGAACACCAACTCAAGCAACAGCTCAAAATGGACTTTGTAAATTAGATAAAAATGAACAGGCTCTGTCTGTCCACAACATCCAATCTGCACTTTAGATATGGCAGAGAGGGGTGAATGTATGGAACTACTCATGTATACTTGGCTATATAGGTCACCAACACCAATGGACAGCATGAATCTCTTCTAGTGTATGCCACTGACTCCTAATGGACATTATGCTATTGGATGATTTGCAATTGTGAAGCTCTGCTCTACCATGCCCCTTCCTGCTCTATTTTGTTTTACATTTCCTGGATGGAAGCTGTGCTCAGTCAACAGCCAACCTGGAGCTATCCAGCATTACAACCTGGCTAAGTAAGTTCTTAATAAAAGTAAAACACATCCCACTGAAAGTTTTATTAGCCCAGGTCTGCTGTGAGCTTATTGCTCTTGCTGGGGTGACACCATCCTACAATCAGCATAAGGCTGGATCTGCACCATTATCCATGCATTCATCCAGTATAACCTGAGACAGTTCAGCTTAATACCCAACCTCAGACCTTTCTAAGTGGGGTAACACAAATAGATGCTAGTGACCTTGATCTAGCATGCGGCTGTTTCTCTTGCAGTCTAAGATAACTCCCTTGATTTCCAGACTTCCAGCTGCCACTCTGTCTAATCTTACTGTCTTGGCAAGACAAACTGCTCAGCAGGAGAGCTTGCTTCTGCCCTTAAGGAATGTGTGGTCATAATCCACTATCAGCAACCCTGCCTGAAACCCGTAATACTTGATCAAATTGAATTTTGATTTGTAACATTCTTTCTATAGGTTCAGCAAGAAAAAAAAATATTTCCCATAGGGAAATGTACAATGAGCATTTCCTACCAGCACTAAAGAGAGAATGAAATCTCTTGATTTAAGCCGAACAGAATATTTTCGAATGCTATATGTAGATCCTCACATCTTCATTTGAAGAAGTGACACTTTAAACCATTGTATTTGGCCCAAGGCATGCTTCCAGAGTTGAAGAAAAATACTCTTGCCCCACCCACAAGAGAGATAAAAAAGCACCTTATATAAAAGGGACTCATAAATGCCATAGCAAAACCTAGCCACCACCTCCTAACAAAACCAAGGAGTTTTTATAACCTACACATTGTGGCTCTGCCTCAAATATTGCATAGCTTTTCAAAAATAAAACTATTTAAGTGGTTTGCTTCTGCTTACTCTGGGTACGTACAGATGTTACACTTTGATCAACCTAAGTGGTTGACCTGATCAAACTAAGTGCTGAACTATGCACATGTTTGCAGAGGTTAGACTGGGCAAAGTCACCACCTGATCTAACTTAGTTCACCCATGTGCAGACCTTAAAATCTGACTGACCTAACTAAGGTTAGATTGATCTATACATGTTTGGGAAGGTTAAATTCAGTAAAAAAAAAAATGGCTGGTCTTATGTAACCCACATGCATATATCAGAAAAGTCCTTGGATGGACAACCCTTCATGCACCCACTAATCCTTCCCTCTCCCTCCCCATCCCAACATGTTAGTCCTATCAGCCTCCCCACTGGACCCACTAACTCTTCTGTGGACCTGACAGCCCTCCTGTGAACCCATACCTATTTTGATTGCATTTCTGTTGCAACTCCTGGCACCAGCAAACGTGTGCACATGCAGAACCTGATCTAAAATCACATGGCTTAAAATGAGCTGTGTGATTGTATATCTGGTCCCAGGAAGGTGTGTACGCATTCACAGTGTAGCCCCGGGACTGGGAAAGCCCTCGGTCAGCTCTGTTTGGGCTACCGTGCCTGTTTAAAAAACAATGAGAATGTCACACAACCTTTAATTCAAGTGCACAGAATGCTCTGCAATCAATTTTGTGAGGTGCAGGGTCCCTCATGCAACATACTGGTTGTTCTCAACTTCCACTTCCACTGTGATTTCACTGAACTTTATGCCACACAAAAGGAACTCAGAACCTCGCAGAAGCACATACCTAGCAAAGAAAATGTCTCCTCCATAAACTACTACTGAACTCTTCTGATGAAAGATGCCTTCTTAAAACACTTCTGTACTTGGAGGGCACTGGAAAAACCCATTTTGAAAGTCAATGAAAAAACATCATTTATCATAAGAGAAAAAGACTTCTCAATGCATGGGGAGACGAGGACTCTGAGTCTGCATCTGATTACACGGACAAAAATGCCAGACTTCTTAATAGATAGGCAAGGTTTCATAGATTTCATAGATGTTAGGGCTGGAAGGGACCTTGTGAGATCATCAGGTCCAGCCCCCTGCCCAAAGGGCAAGAAGTCAGTTGGGGTCAGATGACCCCAGCAAGGTGAGCATTCAGGCATTTCTTGCACATATCTAGAGTAGGTGCTGGCACCACTTCTGGGGGGAGTCGATTCCAGACTCTGGAGACTCAGATGGTAAAGAAGTATTTCCTTATATCCAGTCTAAAATGGTTTTCCAGCAGTTTGTGACCATTAGACCTTGTCTTCCCTTTGGGGTGCCCTGGTAAACAGACGTTCTCCCAGTTCCTGATGCATACCCCTTACATACTTATAGGCTGTCACCAAGTCACCCCTGAGCCTTTTATTCTCCAGGCTGAAGAGTCCCATGGCTCTCAGCCTCTCCTCATAAGGCCTGCTCTCATGACCTCTAATCATGTGCAGGTTCTTTGGGTAAATGTGATATCTTTTATTAGATCAACTAAAGAAAAAATTTTCCAACTATTTAGTTGGTTTAATACAAGGTATCACATCTACCCGAAGAACCTTGTCTGCTTATGTCTTTAGACCAACATGGCTACAACCAACAACGCTAAGACATCTTAACATAGGTTAGTCAATTAGCTGCATTTCAGAAAAATTCTATGACCAAAGATACTTTCAATCACAGAAGTGTGGGATGTGCGCAGGGGACTGAAAAAAAAATCACTTGTACATACTAATAATTGCGGAGGCGTAACTACCAAGTTTTGTCCCCTGGCAGGATGAGAAAAGGAGCGGAGAGCAGATATGTCAGTCTTATCTGCCCTGGACCCAAAGTCTCTGGCTGCATCCAGACAAGCAGGGGCATGTGCTTACAGCAACACAAATGTGCTTTGTTGAGTCACATTGTTCCACTTTGGGCAAACTGCCCTTGCCCAGCTCTTCCTGGCTTGCAGCATGCTAGAGCAGCCAGGGCACAAATGGAGCAGTAAAGATGCTCTGGCTTGCAGCCAGAGCATCTCACTGGAGGAACAAATCTCCATTTGTTCCGGTGCATGTTATTTTTGTGTGCTCTGAACCACCTTCTTTCCCAGTGGTTTTTTTTGCTGTCACTAATTTGCAACGTGGAGCACATTTTAACATTCCACGCATATGATATGTGGCACCACAAACTGCATGTGCCTACACATGGGGATGTGGCCCCTGGCTGCTGCTGGCATGGAGAAGTCTGCTCACCTGTGGTAGTTGCGGCTGCTGCTGCTGCAATGACAGCATGGAGTCCCCGCACCTGGCTGCCATGGCTATAACTGCGGTAATGGGAGGCTGCTGCTGCTGCAGCACTATGTACTCCTTGCGGAGCTACTATTCTGGCACCCCCTCAAAATGGGCGCCTGGTGCCAGAGCCCCACGTACCTTCCCCACCCCCCATTATGCTGCTGAGTAATTCTTTATTATTTCATGTTTGAAACCAACTTAGTTTCATTTCTTTCAAGCAGAAATGCTCAGTTTTGCATTTGCACAAAGAGAGGTCCATTTGAAAACTGAGTATTTTAGCACTTTATAGTACCAATCAGCTACATATGGCACAAAGTAATGTACTAAAGGTCTGTTCTTAAAATTCTTATTCCCTGTAGGATGATATACATGAGTAAGAGCTATTCATTAAATACAAGTCAGGGTTGTTGGACTTGTTCATAAACTAGTTCTGACATACAGTGTCTTGTACAGTGAAAGTGGAGAAAGAAAATCCACTACCAGAGCTGAAAAGTAGATTCATATTGCTATTCTGATGATTCAGTCTGTCTCTCATGTTTTATAACTCAACCTGACTGTAAAAGAAAGGGACCACTTTCAAGCAAAAATAATCCCTGTTTTACTTATATATATAAGCTAAAGAAATGTGTTCCACTAAATTAAGCACAGAGCTGAGAGTTGGAAAAAATACACTCTGTTCTAGTTCTGTCAATGACTTGCTATGTCATGTCAGACTTAATCATTGTGAGCCAAACTTTTCTCTTCTGAAAAAACAAGGAAGAGCATTATAAATACAAATAATCTTCATTATTATCCGTCTCAACTGTCTGTTTAATGACGTTTGCAGGACTACTTTAATGCTTTCTGATTTTTTTCATTTCTCATTTTTGCTAACTTATTACCACCAAGAGAAAATACTTTGTAAAACACTGAACTAACAAACGTTAGTAAGCAGATTCACATTTCCCTCAACAGTGGATCTGCTCGATGATCTGCATTGCAGTCTTTGCTTGCAGTCTTCTTTACCTGATAATATCACTAAAATCCAGTAAGTACCTCTGAAAAGATGCCATTTCAAGGTTACACATTTACAGTCTTAAACAGACTTCAACTGTGCTCAGTTCACAAATGAAAATATGACTTTTCTAACAGCTAGACCTAAAACTTAAGTCTGTATCAGAAAATGTATTAGTCAGCAGCACATGCTACACAAGTGTTTTGGACGGAGTACTGAAAACTATTTAGCTCTATTTATACTATCATGTAAACTGTTGCCATCATCAATGTAGTTACGTCTGCTGCCAACTCCTGGTACAGAATGTGGTAACGGGGGACCACATTTAACAGTCAGGCCAAGATATTTTTGACCTACCCCTTCTTACCAATGTTAAATATTCTACATTTGGGACTTAAAATAAGATATTCAAAAGAACCTGTGTGTCTTTAGAGGTCACATCCTACACTGAAAAATGGTGTAAGAATGTCAGAACCTAAGGCTTATGAAAGACAATTCTGATGATAATGTGCAAGGCAAATATAATTCACACTCCCACAACGAGAGGGAGTCAACATTCTTTTTTATGAGTTCAAAAAGCAAGCAGACCTGGTTCCAGATGCACCCCAATCTGTTGGTTAAGATACCAATTTTCTGGTCACAGCTATCCTTAAACTATCCATCTGTGCTAGGAGCACCCCAGGTTTTCAGCCTTTAAGAGGACACCTATAGCTCAGTGAGATTTTTTTTCCTGAAAATGTTGGAAGATAACAAAAGCATCAGCCTCCTTTTGCAAACTGCAGTGAGAGTGAGAGAGAGATTTTAAAGCGGTTATTTTGGTAGGAAGAACACTCCACACTATTTTCTTATCTATTCAGAAAATCCACTAATGTATTTCATAAGACAAAGAAGTCATTTCGGACCAATTCATTGGTATGCTCTGATAACTACTGCATGTAAATTGACAGAAAATGTATAAAGAGAAGTAATAAGAACATTAACAATACAATAATAATTTGAACTTATGTGTTGCTTGTCTTCCGTGATGTTAAAGACCTTTACATTTGTGGTGTAATGTCATTTTACAGCTGGGGAAACTGAGATATAGGTAGGATGAATACTTTGCCCAAGGTCATCTGATGACTTAAGAGTCATGGCCAGCAAACCCTGTGAGCAGTTTTCACTCACAGAGGGTAAAATGTACTCCACCTGCAGAACTTCTGAGGGTGGCATCCTGGCCCCAAAGAGGAAGTGGATGACAATACTTTTGCTGGAGGCAAACCAATTTCAGGATGGATTGTGCAGTCCAGTCTCAGTAGCTCCTATTCCAACCTAGGGGCTGAAAGAGTCTCCTCAATCCCAGTTACACATGACACTGGGTTACTGGATATTGAAAAATATATTTTCTCCTGCCCATTGCCTGCTTTACGTCTTCCTCACTGGTGTATGTGTGATGGGTGCAGCATGCATCTGTGCAAAGGAAAGACCATACGTTGGCTGTGGCAGCCGGCTGTGTTTCACCCAAAGGAATAATGAAGTGTTTGCAAACCTGTATTTTCCTCAACTATACTGCCTAATGCCACAGACTTTTACTGACCTGAATAGCCCACTAAAGACAGCAGGACTGCTAACGTGGATAAGATTTTTTTTTGCAGGTTCAGGATTTCTGGTGAAGAGCTGACAATAGCATTCTGTGCCCATGATTTCCAGTCCTTGGTCCTATCCACTAGATATGGCTCTCTCATATAGAAACTGAGCAACTTAAATCTGTCTCTGTACCTCTCTTGGGGACAGAAGTCAAGGCTATAGGCTCTACCACGGTAGAAATAATAGTATCTCATAGAAATTTGTCACCTTCGGATAATGCATGATACAGCCTGGAATTTAGAAGACAGTCACGGAAAGTAGGAGACAGTCATCATCCACTGCTAGTGATTTTTCAGAAGTTTACATAATTTTCCCTTAAAACTCATGTCTCTCAAGGCTGTGATGTAGAAACTGAATAATGACTGGTTTCAGTGTACAGAGATAGCTGAAGTAAAGGAAGGTGTTTTCTTATATGTTATATAATTTGACTTAACTTTTTAAGTCCTTCTTTATCCTACTAATGACCCTCTCGTAACATATGTTGTAAAGGCTGGCTTCTTTTAGCATTTCCAGGTTCTAGCAGATGGAACCTGGGTTATGGAATCTTCCATCACTGAAGGTTTTTTTAAGACCAAGTTAGACAAATATCTGTCAGGAATGGTTTAGGTATAGCTCATCCCGCCTCAGGACAAGGGAATGGACTAGACTGCCTCTTGAGGTCCCTTTCATCCATATTTTCTCTGATTCTATCATTTTACCTTTCACTAGGGAATAACACAAAAGAGTAAAAGTTTAGACAACTTTGTTACTGAAGAATACAAAGTGATTGCGAATGGCACAAACAGTGCTGAGGCTATTATGAATTTCTTGGAACTAACAGGAAACCCAGTTTCGACAATCAAAGTTGTTCCAGGACACCAACTTAGGGTCTTAATTTTTGCCTTAATGAGATATTACAAAGGCTTCACTAACAAACAAAAAGAATCAATTCTGGATCAATACAGACCCACATGCCCTGTGTAGAGCCTTCTGTTCTTTGGACAAGATTAACAGATTTGTTAATTTTATGATAATTTGGCTGAAAGCAAGCAATAGAAAAGAGGTGTGAATGGGTGTCCAACTGTTTAGATCTCTCTTGTTTGGCAAATACAGCATTGGAATAGAATTGATACAAGGGTGCAACTCTTTCATTTCTGACCACAGGAATTAAGGTTTAAAAAATCCATAAAACTTGGCACATTTTCTGTGAACAATCAATTTTCAATAAGCATTTATTGTGATTGAGGGACTGTTCCCCAGGAAAATTGGAAAATCTCTGAGATTTTTATGAAGTGTGTATAATATATGGCAAACATGAAAGGGTAGAAAGGTTTTAAAAAGAACATTGTATTTTCCAACCCAACAGGTAGGAAGTCTGTGCATGGATTAGTAAAGATATTGAATGTCTCTGTGCTAAAACAATTTGTTTTAAGCCCTGACATAGATGCATCAATTATTACTTAGGATCCTTTAACATCTTGAAATATATATTCATTCACTGACATATGCAGTGGCAAATCCCTATTTTATGACAAATTAACCATAACTAGATCTTATAGCTGAGGATGAAGACATGGGAAAATGTTACAAAAAGTTACCAATTTATCAATTAAAACCCTTCATTATAAAAACACCTAAAAATATTTCAAATAGAAGGATGTGCTCTGTCCATAAATAACATTTAATTTGACCGTGTTCTCTTTAGTTTCCTACATTTGAATCTGTTTTTATATACATACACCTTTTCCACGAAACAAAGGTATTCAAAGAACAGCACAAAGGTATTTTTTTTGATTGAAGCCATATACTTATTTCACAAAGTGTAAATGAATATTTCCTGAAAGAGGTAAAAAAAAAATCCAAGTTTTTAATATGTATAATAATAAGATTATACAGGCTATTTCTGTCTACAGAACTACGTAAAAATAGTAAATGTTCTTTGTTCTCTATGTAACTAGTTCAATCAGGTCCATTCAGTTTCTGATTGATTTCATGCAGGAGATTTGGTTTTAATAACCAAAGGGATACCATATTGATCTGAATGATAGTGCCTTTATATTTTAATTAGGTTATTTAAGTGAAATATACGTTGGTGCAGAATATATAAGCTCTGTTTCTTACATAACTGTATCAGGTGTCAAGGCAATTTCTATGTGATACGGAAAAAGTTAAAAACGGAGTGCTAGTAAGCTGGGTTCTAGCTGAGAAGTGGCACAGCTTCTTCCTCTTTGGAAGCAACAGGAGAAATTTAATAAAGATGGAATGTTACAGAGGATTCAGAAATGATTTAACTCTATGGGAGTGGATCTTACATGGATCATATTCCACAAACATTTTGGTTAGATCAACTTTTTTCAAGGAGAAAATAAAGGTTCATTATTTCATTATCCTGTAGTCTTGAATTACAAGTCTTTACTGCTTCATATAATTAAAATGTACATGCTTTTCATTATAAACACAGTTAAAATCACCATTTCTTCTTCTAACGCATATTTACAGTTCTATTTTCAATAAATTCTACAAGATACCGAGTTACTTTGTATTAAAATAGATTTTACCTTTACAGATGTCAAAGATTAACATAACTTGTTTTAGCATAAAACACTAGGCATGTATAAGCTGAAGAACACATAAATGACCACATTAATAAAGAGAAACTTTCTCATTTAGTCTGCTACCATATAGTAAATTAATTAAATGTTCATGCAAAACACAAAGCTGGCAATATATTTCAAAGTGGCTTTTAGAGAATAAGAAAAAGTGCTTGGAAATCCTCCTTGTTCACAGAGAACCTTACAATCACCTAGCAACCTATGTTACTGCTGCTTTCAAATTTGAACAGGCAGCCTTCACATTCAAAGATGTATCTGAGCCAACTGATGCAACTGCAAGTTTAAAGCAAAACAAAAACAGAGAGGTTTATTTTTATTATTATTATTATTATTTAAATAAATTCCCCCTACCTTTCTTCTGAGAGTACGATGGCGACTGCACTTGAGAAAAAGTAGATTTTTCTTCGGTGAAATATTCAGGTTGGTTGTACTGATTCAGGGCCATGTCCATGTCAGAGTACTCGCTTTTAAACACGTTTCCAGGGTAACTACAGGTATAAGGCTGATTCACCGCCCAGGCCTGTTCCATATATATGTTGTTATTGTGCAGGACCTGAGCATCACAACTGCTGTAACCCTGACTATCTTCAATATATGTGCAATAATCAGTGGACTGCATGTAGCAATTGCTACCGGCAGCGGGGTGCACTTCATATGTTTCTTGCATACAGTAGCTCATTTTGTTATCCTATCTCAGCTTCTACTTTACATATACACACACACACGCATGCATACACACGCAGACTTGCATACACATGGAATGGGAAAGGAGCAATGAATATACAACGCCGAAGTTGACTACAAAACAGCCTCTTTTACTTTAGAGCAGCACCTCATGTGCTAAAATCCTATTTATATTGGGATGGGTTGTGAACTCCTCTGCCAGTCAAACATATTGGGAAGCAGATTTATGACAGTCAGAGGTCTTATCTGGGACTGTAAGTTAATTCCTGGGGAAGATGGCAGACAGGTAGTGATGACCACCAGACAAAGAAGCAACATCCAGACAACCCTCCTGTTCCTCTGTTTGTTGGAAATAATCGTTTTATAAGCCATTTTCAGCCTTTTCCAATATGATTAGAAAATGATTACTAAGGCAAGGACACAGTTATGTCACTGGAGTTGTCAACTTAAGTGTGAAGCATTGTAAAGACCTCTTAAGAACCCCCAGAGGGGATATGTTGAAAATCCTAAAATCAATAATCCTGTTTTTCAGCATTAACCTATAGAAAATCCAATAGTGCTGTGCTGATCACCCAAACAGTAGTCTCGATTTACAACATTTAGCAACTTAATCTGTCATCAGCTTTATTGATTTTGTTTTACAGAATTACATGCATGAATCTCCCCTCATAACACAATCTCCCTATTGCCTGTTAATGCACTTATAGGAAAACAGCTTTTTAAAACTTCAGTGATTTGGATAAGTAATTTCTATTGAGTTCACAGGTGGGAAACTTTGAAATAATTATTTTCAATCAACCAAGAGGATACTGCTTAAATATTACAGCTAAGATAGTGGTTTTGCTTGCACGCTTTATTTCTGTTTCATGCCTGTGATAAAAATTTAGCATGACTGCATATTTTCCCCACTCATTTCTGTTCATATATGAAGCTTTTCAATCCTGTTTAAAAAACAATAAACATATGATGTTATGGAAGCGCAGTATCCTAAACAGCAGTATAAGCCTTTTTTTTGGAGCTAAAAACGTCCTTTTTCATAGTTTCATAGTTTGTAGGGTCGGAAGGGACCTGAGCAGATCATCGAGTCCGACCCCCTGCTATGGCAGGAAAGAGCACTGGGGTCAAACGACCCCAGCAAGGTGCTCATCTAGTCTCCTCTTAAAGACCTCCAGGGTCTTTTCCCTAGCCATTTATTTTCAGTTTTTTACCAGCCAACTACACTTCCTTCAGTGGCACTGCAATGATGTGGTAATACTTCTGTGAGTTGAATAGCAAGATTCTGGTAGACGAGGTTCTTTGGGTAAATCCGGTATCTTTTACTAAACCAACCAAAATAGTTGGGAAAATTCTTTTTTGCAAGCTTTTGGGTACAGTCACCCTCCTTCAGGCAGAAGGAGCATCACTGTTACTCATTTATGTCAATACTTCTTACTGGTTCTCAAAAAGTAAAAATATTAACCAGTTGAGAATAATCTATTTTTAATCATAATGTTTCAGTCATATTAAACAATATTCAACACTCTTAAACTTAGCTGAACTAAAGCCCCCATTCAGCAAGTTTTTTATACTTGTGTTGAACGGAAGCTTAAATGTCTGAAATTGTACTGTTAAAACACAAAAGAATGGGGCATAAGGCATATACACTTCTCAAGAGCTGGCGTCAATAAGTATTTCAGGATGTTTTACAGAGCACATGAAGAAATGCGCCCTCTTTCCCCACGCACAATTGAAATTCTGAGCAATGTTGAGTGCTGTTACTTTGAGTAACGTTTCACACGCTGATTTCTTTTCTTTTATTTCTTTATTCCTAATAATCAGTCTAACAAATAATATTGCATTTAACAGACCTGATGTACAGTAAAGTCAGTAAAGTTGCTTCAGGAAAGAACTTGCCCCTGGGAACTTTCATCATTTGGTGCAATGATGGAGTATTTATTGAAAACTCCAGAAATAAGTCCATAAGCACTCCATATGGTTTGATTTCTGACTTCTGTTTTTAGTCTACTTCAAGCTGAACAGACTATAATATAAAATTAATACTTTGGTATTGGCATTGTGTCCTGATAAAGCATGTGCTAACTTTATGTTGGTGCTCACCAGATTTGCAAAACCGACTAGTGAATTTGGATGTCTAACTTAACCCATAAGTCTGATTTTTCAAGGATAAGCACTCAGCACTTTCTGAAATCTATGCCCCATTAACGTACCTCAAGTCAGGCACCAAAGTATTGAGGCTGCCATATAACTACAGTGACTTGTTTATACCCATTTTTTTTCCCTAGCATATTTTTTGTTTTTTCAGAGGCAAAAAGGACATTTTTTCCCTCCTGCTTGAGAACAAAAGCAGCTCTCTTACCAAGCAAAACATTAGACAAGGACAAGGCCACAGCTTAAAATGTATGTCAGAAAGTCATCTCAAAAGGTGAAGAAATACTTTTGAATACAAGGATATTTTCCCCTTCACATTTATTATATGTAAACATCAGATGTGATGGGCAAACATTTTGAATAAATGCATATGGTTTTGTCACACACCTCTTCTGTGGGAATAAAAGGAGCCTGTGTCACTAGTTGATGCAAAATGCCCAGTAAACTTTGCAGTATTGATTTGTATGGAAACCCACAAAATGCATCAGGCTATGTGATTGATTTTAGTGATCTGTATCCCCGATTTCTAACCTGCCTAGCATGCAATATCCACATTCTCTAGAAATAAATAATTCCACGTACGCAGTAAGGTCTTCTCTGTTTACCATATAAATTTCCCATTAGCTGTAAGGATAGGGAGCAGGCTATGTTGTACAGGACAGTGAGGAAGGAAATACCATCTCCACCTCCCTCCCCACCCAAAGGCCATATAACCCTGGTCAGTGTTTTACTCAAATTTTAAGCACTCAGTAATCTTCAAAAGATTATACAATTTAGGAACTTTAGCCAGAATTATAAAACTATTAACACTTAATTTAAATTAGATGCAGGAATATAGAAATTCAAGTCCAAGAGTTTTTTGAAAATAAAATTTTTAATGCCCCCACTCAAGATGCATTTCATTTACTTATGTTTTGTTTGGTAATACCAGAAAAGTAATAAGATAAGATTAAAAATATGCTTTAGTCTGAAAAAATACAACTAGTCTAGCTGAGTTAAATTCTATTTAGCAAGTCTAAAAATTAGAACTACATAATAATCAACACAACTTTGTTTAATGTGGAAGGTATTTAAGTTTTTATTGTGCTGAAAGAATAAGAAAATACATTGCTTTCTCCTTTTGTAAGAAATAAGTTACTGGAAGGTCCTCTGTCATTTGCAGCATTTATTTGCCATATTTGTAATTTTTGGAAACTGTGAAGTCAATGAGATCCTGATTTCATGCCCAAGGCTTCTTTGACTTTTCTCAAATGACTTGAACAAAACCTGGTCAAAAGACCTGAACAAAATAATTTATATACAGGAGTACATATTGCATTATATTATCAATCAGAAATTTAGGGGGCATTAAAAATACCTGCCTTGTCTACATTACAACCTCCATAGGTATTCCCACTGGTGATGCTGCAACTGTGAGGAGCTACAGATCCTAAATTTGCCAATCTCAAAGAAGTTGCTTAGTATTTGCTGTAAGGGTAGGGCATTTTTGTTGGAGAACACCTCCAGAGTTGGATAGAGATGTGCTAGGGGAGGGAAACAAAAAACAGTGGGAATAGAGAGGCTTGGGCTATTGTGGAGGAAAGCAGATTTTATGGAGAATTGGGAATGTGGCCCTACTCCCTAGCAACTTGTCAAAAATGGGCATGGGAACTATGGAGGAGGAACTTTGCAGAGGGTCCCATCCTGTCTGCTGTAAAGCACTTCCTGTACGGTACTGTCCTCAAAAACTCTTTGGCATCTGAGAGTTTAGGACACTGTATTATACAAAACTACCTCCAAGGACTTGGTTCAGGGTTTCCAGATGTTTTCCCTTTGTGGTTTTGTTGTGCTGAATGAGCCAGCCATCTCCTCAGTAATTATCGTTCCACCATTTTTCCCCACCACTTTGTATTTTTTCCCCAAAATAAAAATAATCATATTTAAAACGGGTTATAGAGTGATCAGTGCCAGTACAGTGCCTGCAGGACAAAAAGTCTATGTCCAGTAACCTAGTAAGACACATCTATCTGTCTCTATTACAATATTTTAAGATCAAATCTCCAGATGTTTTACAACACTTGTATAAATAATAATGATACATTATACAGAATATATGCTGTTCTTTTTGGGGCAACTGCAATAATACAGGGAAAAATCAATCAACAAAAACAAAGTATCTGAAGAAAGGTACAAAAGAGCGTAAGAATACATTTTTGACAAGACATAAATGGTAAGTAGTGCTTGTCTATGAGGTTTCTTCACCTGCAATATGCTTATGAATGACTCAGGTTTATAGCACTGCAGATATTTGTTTCCTTGGAAACATCTCAGATCAAGCACTGCAAAAATTAAAATCCTTATTAAGACTGAAATGTTCCTGAAATATTTTCACCTGAACCTCTTAGGGCCTGATCCCTCTGCCTTCACTTAGGTTCAGGGTCTAATCAATTAAATAAGAGATGCACAACTTCCAAGGTCAGAAAGCATTACTAAAAATAATTCATACTGGGCACGTCTACACGAGACACTTACTGCACATTATCTTATAACACTGCACAGCAGCGTAGTGGTTGAAACCGTGCTAATAGTCTACTGCGCAATATTATTAGGCTAATGTGCAGTAAGCATCACCTAATAACCGTGTGCCGGTGCTACTGCACAGTAATTCTAGTTACTGCGCATTTAGGTAGTACTTTATTAAGCAAGTACTAAACTAAACATGCAGAATCAAGGCACATTAATGAATGTATAGACACACCCAGTCTATAATTCAGTCTGTTTCTTCAGTGTATTTTGACTTGGTGTTTTACTTGGGTGTTAGATTCTCTGATTCATGTAATGTCAATTTTAGACAGTATTTCAACTTTATTACAGGAAATAATGTTTACAGCTAGATGAAGTGTCGTATTTGCAATTTTATTCATTCTCAATTACTTGGTTATTCAAACGTATGGAAATTCTTTAATTAGTCACAAATAGAACAAAACCTTTACAGGCAAAACAGAAATACTAAAGAAGGATCCAGCTTATGAACACTGCAAAGGCTGGTGGTACTCATCTCATCATAAAACTAGGGGTGAAATTCAGACTTTGATCTTGCACAAAAGAACACAGGGTTCGTTTCTGAACTCACTTGCTCCAATATAACCCAGAAGTGCGTACAATGAAGTCAATGGTGCTATATCAGTGTAAGTAAGAGTGTAATCAGGACCAGAGTGTGAGGAAGTATGCACTCTACTTGGGACTGTAAATATATTCCTGCATGACTTAATATTTTAAACATTCTATTTAGGATAATTTATTTTGCATGATCAAATGCCCCAATTTCACCTTATGATGTTAGCTGACTTACAAATAAGAGGAATATGAAATAACTTGCAGAAATATTAGGAAGAAAATACTACTGTGATTACTCCTACGTAGGCAACAATTTCATTCAACAGTGTCCAAAATAACTCAGAACAATAATGGGTACAAAAGTAGCTATTGAAAACAACAGATCGCCGTAGCATATAGTTATCATGTGAGTGACTGTATAAATGAGACTTTCTGCAGAAAAGCTGCATTCTCCTGAACAGTTGGCAAAGTGACTCTGCATGTTTATGGCATGTGTCATCTAGAGACCCAGGTCTTCCTCTTTTAGAAAGATTTGGAATCTTAACATACAGATTGTATCACAACATTCAAGTTATTCAGAATTAGCTGGGGCTCCCTAAGGGCTATAGAGAAGAAGCTTATATTGACTTTGCCCCTAAACTATATGTACTAATGGAGAACAATATTTGCATGGCCAAATATTCTACACCATACTTGCAATTGATCCTTTCTGGGCATACTTATGTGTATAAGTGAAAGAACACTGCTGTATTTTAAAATAATAACCTATATTTTGCTAATTAATCTTACCAATGTGGCTTTTCTTTTCCCTTTAAATGAATACCAGTGTAAATTCTGTATGCAGTTTCAATGAAAGCTCTTGTCTTTAAAGAAATAAGAATGTAAGAATCTGCACGCTCAGAAGGTTGGCCATATACTATGGACTTAATTCAGGACAGCACCTGTGTGTCTCTCTGTAGTGTAAAGAAAGCACAATTTATCCTATATATTGTTTGCTCTGTTTTGGAAGATTTATTAGTGTGGCTCTGGCTAGGGATAATTTTTCCATTATGTCCAACTATGCCAAATGCCCAAATGCAATAATGAGTGTCTACTTTTTTTTTTTTTTTTTTTTCAAACAGGCCTTTTTTTTCCCCCAT
>NW_017729006.1:4022806-4035711 GCF_001723915.1 Gavialis gangeticus
AAGATTTATTAGTGTGGCTCTGGCTAGGGATAATTTTTCCATTATGTCCAACTATGCCAAATGCCCAAATGCAATAATGAGTGTCTACTTTTTTTTTTTTTTTTTTTTCAAACAGGCCTTTTTGTTCCACCATACTTCTTTAGTTTCATAGATCTGCTTAGCCCATGCACTCAGTTCATGGCTCAGAACACAGTACTTTATCACAAAACAAATGTTAAAAGAACAACAGAATCCAACCCCAGGCTAAAACAGAAATTTTGTTTGATGTGGCTATTACATTAGATGCCTAGTTTTGGCTCTCCAAATTCTATACTGTGCTGAGTAACATATCATGTAAGGCTAGCACAATGAAAGAAACAAAAGCTAATTCAGCTTGCACTTTAGAGTCCAAGCTAATGCTTACAGGTATTTGACCAAAAAGTGCAATCTATATAGTATTTGCTCCATATCTAAAAATCTCTTTCTGGGTACTGTTATCACAAAGCAGATATGTCCAAGCAAATAGTAGTCTCTGCTGAAAAATGTTCATGTTGGCATTTGGTGGCACGCACCTCCGTGGAATCAAAGACATATTCAACACTGTTGAAGACAGCTCTGCAAGATGATAATGCATCTTGAATAGCTTGCTAGTGTGCCTTGTCTTTCATTCCATAATTTTAGATCTTTTCTGCTTGGATAATTAAAAATGGTTTATATTATATTTAAAGTTTCACACTTGCCATTAATTAACTCTCTGTTAGGATATGTGACATCGATGCATTTGAAGAAATTTGGTTTATGAAGAATGAAGATGGTTTTTCATAATACCGAATTTCCTAGCAGTTCACCTTGGCCTCAACTTGATTATTTTCTTATCACTAGCTTCAAGTGGAGATTACTTTTCCCTAGGTACTGTAATATCTCATCTGAAATAAATCACTTAAGGATGGGTTTTCAGCAAATTGGCACACACGGGCAAATTTCTGGACTTTTAAAAATCACTTTGAAAACCAGCTCTGAGCAAATATTGGTAAGTATAATTAAAGTCCTGTGACCCAGACAACCCAACTTGTTAAGTCCCTTCACATCTCATAATTGGAAACTGTGTTAAGAATTAGTTAATTAACTAGCTTATCTCTTGAAAAACCACCAATGCTTAAAATATCCATATCTTTCAAGTTGTCTCTCTCAACACCGCATAAAAATGTTAATATAAAACATTTTCTTTGTTCAAAAATGAAATAGATCAGACAATAGTGCGAAAATAGTTTGACACGCAACTTAATTAACAGAACCCTTGATGGAACTGTCTGGATTGTGCAGACTTCTCAAAGCCCTTAAGATGTTAAAGCGATCAACACCTGACATCTGTTAGCAAAAAGGCATTCTGAGGTAAAGGGCAACTAAATCTGAAGAAATCAAGTACTTAGACCAGTTTAACTTTTTCATAAGGTGATATCCTCCCTGACACTGTAATCTTTCCTCCTATCGTGACGCAAGCGTTCAGTAAAAAACAACTTGTAGCCCCCTCCCCGACAACATGTTGCATGTGTATCTCTTTCTCTGAGGGAGAAGGGCATTGAAAAACAATTTATTCCAGTTTAAAAAGAAATATAAGAAACATAACCACCAAATCTGTGCTAACAGTTGTACAGTCACAATGCACTACAAAAGTCACAGACCCCACAACACAGCTCTGACATGAACAGACAGAACCATTAGGAATCAGAATTGTCAGTACTCTTTCCTCTGCAATGAAAGGAATATTATGACACCAAAATCCTGCTTACCAATGTCCTTACTGCAGATTTGAAATACATTTAAAAATATAAAGCAAAGTCAAAGCTGAGCTGCAAAGAGAACATAATTGGAACTGTTCACCCTGAAACATTTTATGAGTATGCTTTTCAATGCCTTAGTTGCTCTGAATTCTACCAAAGATTTTACAAGAAAGCTTTCATTACAAAAATTCCAAGATACAAATTAATTTTGTACAACTTGCAGAGACCATAGATTAGATACAAAACCAACCTTTTTTCAAAAGGACATGGAGGTAGAATTATTAATATACTATATAGAGCACACTCATGATTTTGAAATACTCATCACTTTAGCATATGGGTTCTTTACACAGACAGACAAAAGTCAAATGTAAAGGATTGGTACCAAAAAAGGACAAATTGCAAACCACTCCCGTGACTAGATTTTCCTCTCTTGTAAAGCTGGTATTAATGGCCAAAACTTAAACTACATACACAGATACCCTGGTGTTCTTAATGATACTTGCTGTGTTCTGTATGATAATTGTAATTACCTTTACACTTTTTTTCTTCAATCTGGTATTCCTGGCCACTCTGAATGTCTTGAATGTTCACTTCCGTATGGCCTGACTGTAATAATGAGTTAGTCCAAGCTGAAGCATACAGATACTGTGAAGGGTGCCATCCATTTCTCAGTTGATTACTATTTTCAGAGTGCCTTTTCCTGTGCAAGTGGTTTTCTCTGACATCTACTAAATTCCATTTGTGGTATCTGTCATAAAGTTGTATCAGCCTGTTCCAGGCTGGAAGGCCATTTTCTGGAGGGTTGTCAAATACTGATTTACACACTGTTGACATCACCAAGATCTTGCTCAGATGTGGAGTTTTGGATAGCAGGTGTTTTCTGAGTTCTCTTGATCTGGTAGTATTCCTATGCATCTCTACTTGCCCACACTGATAGGATAAATTGTTTTTCATCCATTCACATTCAGCCCCCATAGTCAGTTGCCCTTGAGTGCAATTTAATGTAACGTTTTCCCGTCCATGGAGACTGAAAAGGCACCCAGGCATACATGCACACATTATTACTAGATGTAACTTTCACCAGCTCCACCTATAGAACGTGGGCCCAGGGCAAGGTGCCATCAATTTATCACTTCGCTTGTATGATCATTTGAGGTCTTGTAGGTCGAGGCTGGTCGTGAACAATTTTCAGATACTTAAAACACAAAACATCAAGGATTCAGCCTTGTTTGACTCTGTTCTTATCATAGGCTGACCTGAAGGACACCCTGTTACCTAAGTGTGACATTCTTATGTAGACGCACTTAGAAGTTCTGCTCTTGCTACCTACAGTCTTTTTCTGGTTGTGGTCACACTACAATATCAGACATGTACATTTTATCTCATGAGTTTTAGCACCATGCTCCTATGCAAGCAATAATAACAAATAACAACTTGATGAGATCCAATTAAAAATGACAAAAGACTTTTATGTATTGGTTTTTTAATGGAGAAGACTAAAATGCTGCTAATTCATAAAACCATGAATCTAAATATACTTTATTTTCTATTACAGAACAGGAAAGTTATATTCTATTTTAAAATGATTGTGTGGCTGCTGTTCCAAATTTACGCATTTATGGATAATGAAACCCTCAAATTATTGTCACAGCTAACTGAAATTCTTTGCTGGATTAATTATAATGAATTGCTCTTTTTTATGGCTCTAACAGGATTTCATTCTTTTACTGGTATTTTGTTCAAGAAAGATATCCATATATTTATCCAGTAACTGGGGACATATATTAACTTTGCAAACTGGCAATAGAGTTATTTTAAAATAATTATAAAATCAGCTATCCAGGATTTACCAAAATGATGTTAGAGCAATACATTATCACCTACATTCAGTGTAAACTACCTAAATAGTTGAAAATCAACTGTATCTTTTCTCCTCTCAATATATCTCCATTGGCTAAATGATTCTGAAACCAGCAACTAGCTGGCAACATGCATGAAATTGGAAAGAGAAGAACACAGTTTGTTTTTGTGCATTTTTCCTGGTTTCAGAGTTCTGATCATAGTTCAAATTTGGCTGTTTTCCCCCCTAGTATCCAAAGCTCACGAAATGAAAAAGACGCAGGTGTACTGGGAAGAAGATATTATTTGGTACTGGAGTAATAATCATCAGATAAGAGAGAACATTACAAATGTTATTCATAAAATGGAGACTGGTTTATTTAAGAATTAAAATATCAAAGGGCAATTTTTTAAGCTTGTTTTGAACATTTTTTACATCTTATAAATTCCAACAGTTGTTTAAAGTCTTTGTTATGACAACTACCTGAATGCATATATTGAAAACTATCTGAAAAAAGAGTACTTTCCAGTGAACTCCTATAAATCTTTTATGGCTCTACTTCACATGAAACTGTAGGGAACTGCAGAGTTTTAATTCACCTTTCCACAATTCCTTGAATAATCTCAGAAAATAGTACTCTACAGTTAAGTTTACTTTCCAGTAGTCTCTCTATATGGATTCAATTGTATATCCATATAAATTAGGATAAAAAATTGGCAATGACATATAAATACATATATATATTTTTTCAGTTGTGGACTGGAAATGAGATCAGTAACTCATAATCTAGTCTGCTGAATCTTTCAAGGAGTAAACTTCTGATCCCCCACTCTTTAACGTTAAAGTCCATCTTTGCTGATACCCTATCCCATTCCATAATGCTGTTTCTCTTTAAAACAAGAAGGAAAAAGTTGAACTCCACAGCCATCACTGTCGGTTAGTTAGGCCCCCTGAAGATTTTCAATACCTTTATATTTTTTAATTTACCAAGGAATTTTAAAATAACTCTTTAATTAAAGTTGAAGATAAAATGCATATTTCAATTTGTGTTTCAAAAGCATTCAAGGACTTCTCGACTTGAATATTAATGTGGATAGCCATGCTAGATTGTAAGTATGAAATGTTGCTATAATAGCTGTGGGACTTGAATTGTTTGACATTTCCCTGTGCAGAGTTTTACATTTCATAACCAGCATCAAATGGGTCTTTTGCTTTTTTTGAGATATGAACTTTGAAATGTGTCCCTCTGTGACAGCTTGATTTCCATGGGGACTGCAAATTGTTTAGTTTTAGAAGGCCCCACTTCACTTAATCAATGCTCGTGAGAGGTACCAGTGGATTGCTCCTAATGGCTTTCATTCGGATTTTGTCAGCATTTCTTACAATTACATATTAATTCAGAAATTCTCAAAGAAAGTAAAAGGAAAATAAAATCGGACAAGTTAATTCCCTGATGAACTACAGTAAAATGCACAACCCAGACTGGAAGCTAGAACTGGCAACAGTGTGGGAGTAGGAGACTAAGAATACCTTGAGATTGAAGGTGAAACTATTCCCAGATTCTCCATAAAATACAACCTAGCAAAGACTGTGATATAAGGGATTAGAAGCAATGGGCCAAATGTACACTTACACACTATCACTCCATTAACCTTACTGAACTAGATAATGGACAAATTTGGTTCACTAAGTAGTAAGCATGAAAAGGAGAAACTGCATGAAGAATTTGTCATCTCAGTTATAAAAAAAAAAAACTTTTGAAAAAAAGCATGTTATAAGAAATATGTAGGAAAGCGGTATCTGAAAGTGAAGCATTCTTTTACAGGGAATTTCTGAAATTTCTATGCATGGTTGTTTGAAATCACCGGTGCACAGATATTTGCCATGGTGCAACACCTTACAAGAGCAGTGGGTTTATTTTCAACAGTTCTCTCTTAACTGAACAGGCCCAGACTGTAAAACCCTTGATCATATTGAATAGCACTTTATACCTTGGGCATGGTAAAAATAGGTACAGGTACAACAGAACTAGTGTGGAATATGATGTTATTCAGCATGAAAGTATCACAGCCTGACCCATAATGATTGCCTCTTTTTTATAGAGAAAGTCAGGGCAATGTGCAGAAAGAGCTGCACTGATAACTGGTGATTCTGTGTATTGGGCAACTACTTGGCCATCTGTGTACTTACATTTGCATTAAATAATCATGTATTGTATGTGAAAACATTTAGGTTTGTGTGCAGCCCATAGCCTCAAACTGTTTTGAGGCAGCTTAAAGTTTCCTGGCACTATGAGTGTTGGCAAATAGGATCTATGATTAAAGATGAAAGTCAAAGTAAGAAAGCAGTTAAGCATAAATGTCAAGGTCTTGCTGCCATAGGGAAAAAGTAATCAAAATAACATGGTTTAGGGAGTCTAGAAGCTGACAGAAATATTGAGGTGCTTCTTTCAGGTCTTGGACAGAGTCCCCAGGACATCTGTCACACCACCTACAGTACTGCCTTAGCCTTTCCTCATTTTTTTCCCCTAATCTCCTTAGGGATGGATATTTGGAGATTTGGATTCTTTCCTCTTTTGACAGACATTCATCCCTGTACAAGCAATGTCCATGACTGATTTTTCATGGGTATGATCCCAAGACCTTTGGAATCAGTAGGGTATCTAGTTTTCTAGCTCAAAGTGGAGTCCCCCAGAACGTTTAACATTTTCTGATAGTTAGTGATGTTTGTGTTCCCCACATTTCTGATCCCTAGAGACTGTATTGGGTACTCAGGTTCTAGTGAAGGGCACCGACTATGTGGTGCCGCCTTTCACACCTTATGCCAGCATCAAGCGACTACTACTAATGGGAATTTTTAGATACATATGCAATGCAGCACCAGGCACTTTTGAAAGCACCCAGAGCTGCATTTGTCTAATGGGCGAAATGTGCTCCAGTGCTGAGAAAATGGCAGCAGTGCACTTTTGAACCAGGTGTTTGAGTTCAAAAGCACACCACCACCATTTTTTCAGTGCTCACATGCATTTCGCAATTTATACAAATGGATGCGATGCAGCACTGGGCACGTCAGCTAGATCTCTGGCACATCGTAGCACAAAAAGGTATGTGTATAAATGTCCAATATGAATTGGTGTGTGTGGCATCAGCACTTGTCTGGAATTCATAACATGGCATGATATCTAACGCTTTCAAAGAGCACAACCCTCTCTAAACATGTGAAATTCACTACTCTTCACCCCCTTTTCTTCTTCTCTTCTAGGTGCATATGTCTATCAGAATTTTCTTTTGGGTATAAGGCTCCCTGTATGGTAAGTTGTTTTCTGGTCATCTCCACTTCCTTCATTCTTATTATTGATATTATTTGTATTTTGCTGTGATTGTTCCAAATGTCAATCAGATAATTTTAGTGTGCAAGCTGCTGGACTAGTATATAGTAAAGGACTGTAAAGAACTTATGTTACCCATATCACTTTGATTCATAGATTGTGAGGCTGGAAGGGACCTCAGAAGATCATCAGGTCCAGCCCCCTACACCAAGCAGGAAAGAGAACTGGGGATCAGGGGATCCCAGCAAGGTGACTGTCTAGTCTCCTCTTGAAGATTTCTAAGGTAGGTGATTGCACCACCTCTGGAGGAAGTTTATTCCACAGTCTGGACACCCTGAATGTGAAGAAGTTTTTCCTAATGTTGAGCCTGAATTGGTTTTCCAAGAGTGGTGTAAGTGATAGTACAGAACTTTTCTCCCCTCCTTTTTTGCCTCACCACGTGGCTTTAGTTTGCTCTCAATACATAGGAAGAGCAATGTTTTTAGGCCTGATTCAATTATACGGCCAATTACTAAAAAGAAGCAATTAAAATAATAAGGCTGAGGTATATTTCTGAATTGCTACATCTACAGCTACAAAGCCATTTTTTGTCATGGTAAAAATTTATTTTAATTTCCAAAGGAGTCCAAAAGCTTCCAATAGTTTCTGATTGTACCTTATCCACAATGGCAATAAATGCTCTCTCTCAGTTAATATCACTTACTTGGAAAATCAAAGATTTAAAAAAAGTGAATCTTTTACATTATTTTACCTCTTCTGATTTGTAAACTGGGTAACAAGTGCTACAGCGTTTTCTTTTTTTAACCACTCAAATATACAAGCATCTAAGGACACCAAAGTGGGTAGGTATCAGAAAGATCAACTAAGGCAAATGTAATCAGGATGATGACTAAGAGTACATAGTAGGCTGATGAAGCAGGCCAGATTTGCATGGCCCAATCCAGTAAAGCAGAATGATTTTTATCTAATGACTGAACAGAAAACAAGAAAGGTGCAAATAAAGAACAAAATGAATGAGAGGGAAAAACAGAAAACAAAACTAAAATCTAACTCATTGTACATACCAATGACTTGGAGTGGGGGGGAAGGAGTTTTCCAATAAAAGTATAGAAGTTTTAATATGGACTATGCACTAATTTGCATTATGCTAAACTATCTTTCCCAACCAAGATTAAGACTGCATCTCTTCCAGCGAGTGCTGCTCTTCAGAACCATTTTTTTCTCTTCCTCAAGGTATCATGAGAAAATTACCTTTCTCTTCCCTAGAAATTAAAAAAAGACATTTCCTATTTGGAGTTTTCCAAATATTAGAGTCTCTTGTCAGTAAGGTTTGAACACGGGATTGTCAGATCCACACCAGTCATCTATCACTTGGCGTAAATGACTAAATACATTAACTGATAACAGTGTTTAAGCAGAAACCAAGCATAGACAATTTCAACTGGAATGGGTGAATCAGACATGCTGCAAACCACCAAAAACAGAGTATAATGAAAACTGTTAAGTAACTTTTACTATAGGCTCAGCTACTGCTCTTTCTCTGCCACGCAAAAGTGTTAATGCAGTACAAAACCAGAATATTTATTCTTTACGCAGTGGCATCATGTGTTTGGGGCGGGGGGAGTAGGGCATGTATCCTGGATGTAAGTAAGGGTGGGGGGAGTGTGCCTTTCTGTGCTGTGCCATGTTTGCCTGTACTTTCTGGTTGCAGAAGCAACCAGCATAGGCAACGTGCATCACAGAGACCAAAGCATTCAGGCAATTCTAGTTTGGTAGAGCAGCAGTAGAGTTTAAGGAGGCACTGAACAAGCAATTAGGAAGGCAGGAGAACCAGAAGTGCAGTCATGCCAGCCAAGACTGGGAAGGTAGTAAAGGAGAGTATTCACCAGGTCAAAGGAAGTTAACGGATTTAGGGCTAAAAACTGTTCTGAATGAGCTGATAGGAGTTTATTAGTAACTGACACTCTGGTGGAATAGAAAGCAGGAAGCCAGATAAGTGAGGACCAAGAAAAGGAAAGGAAGCCAATTGAGAGTGAGCACCCAGCACTACCAGCATTCTGGACACAAAGAAACAAGGAAAGAAAAGAACAAACCCCCTCTTTAAAGAGGGGAACTGGACTCACGGATGGATTTTTTTTACAAGATTGGGAGAAAAGACTTCAATGGGAACTGAGCCAACCAGCAAAAAACACACAAAGAAAAAGGAGGGGGACTACAGATAGCAGGAGATGAAGAAGCATGAGATAAAAGGAACAAGTTAATGGCAGAGAGAATTAAAAATAGACAAGGAATAGGAGTGGAGAGAGGGGAACTGAAAATATGGGTAAATTAAGGAGGGGAAAGAAAAAGTAGAAGTTATACTAGAATAGGATGATTGGTTTACTCCAGTTTTGGCAGACATACCACAAATTGAACCTGAGCTCTCCCAAGTGCCACTTTGATCCCCTCACCTGCTTAATCTGCTGCTCTGCTTTCTGCTCCCTGTCTCCTAAGACTGAATTGATTCAGCCTTGGGCTTTTTGACTGCCTGTACTTAGCCCGAGACGTCAGAACTTCATTTTGATGTCTCACCTGAAAATAAACACTCCAGTTGCACAGGCCATGCTAACATTGTGCTGAGGCCCTGGTTCACTGCTGTCAGAAAGAGAAGGATGCTACCTACTATATTGCCAATCTCATTTCCCATGATGGACAGTTTTCCTATGGCATTCTTCAACATGGTAATCTTCCTGAAGCCACTAGTATGGGCAACCATTGCAGAGAAAAAACCTATCCTCCAATTTGTTAAAGTCCATTATTTCAATGCAGTGGCTATGATACTAATTATACCATGATAATATAATTAATGAACACTACCTACATTAATTATGTCCACACAGTAGATACCTTTATCCTTTTGGTTTAAGACCAACATTTTCAAATCTGAATGCCTCGAGCTAGGGAATAACCTAGCTTTCCATAACTTTATTTAGGCATCTAAAATAAAAGAACACACTTTATTTAGGAACCTCAGTATGGTCTCAGGAATCTAGCTTTAGCCACACAGGTTTGAACATTTAAACTAAAATATCTCTCTGTATGTGTTCATGAATGGTTGTTTGTATGTATGTGTGCTACAGAGAAAAAAATGTTGCCTTTAACAACAAAACAAACAGCTGACAAACCATCTAATTACTCTTACCAGAGCAAACAGTATGTGGGTGCTAAATTGAACAGCTGGTTGGTACACAAAATAACCAATTTAAGAAGAGAGGGGCTATTACATGGATGTAAGCAGCAAACTATTTAGGAGTCTAACAAAGCAAAGCAATATAAATATGTGATGAAATCATGAATAGCTTTAAAAAAAAGCCATTAACAATTCTACCAGTTGTAATTTTGGGTATGCTATTGCTTTGTTATAGGCACATTATGATTACACATTATGTATGTTATAATATGTGTTTTTTATGTTCACCAATACAAATAATGTTACACATAATTTTAACATATATTACAATTATGTACATTTATATAATATCACATATATTTGTTTTTGCATTAGTAAAAATGTTCTGTAGCACATGTACATATAAATATCCTTTCATATAAATATAAATGCATAAATATGTATTAAACTATAGTTTGTTACACATGATTGCCCCCCCATGACTGCTCCATCAGTGATTTTTCCTTGAATTCAGATGTTCTGTAACAGAAAAGAAAACATTTGCCCAGCCTCTTTCTGAGATCTACACTTCATCTGTGCGCCAAGATGGAATGGGGAAGTCATAAACAGAAAATGAAAAACAATTTAAAAAGTAAAAAAATTGATGCTGAAGGCTAGCCTGAAAAGGAATTCAGATCTGACCTACAAGAAGGTGAATAGGTATAGGAAGATTTCTACATAATTGGTAATATGCTTCTACTACAAAAGCTTCCTTGGTAACAATTAGAGAACAGCTTTTTGAGTCCTCGGGAAGAACGCAGGACTGATTAGCCAATCTTTCAGACAGGGGAAGATGCCCATTTTCTTTTCAAATTGCTACCACAGTTTCAGCTATTATCAAGATGTTGATAAATATGTATGCAACTACAATCCAGTTTAAAAGAAGGAAAATTAAAGATGACATTCAACACTTTCAAATTGAAGTAATGGACAGACCATGTGGCCATAATCCATGGAGACTATGGATTCCAAAACCCAGTAATGAGTGTAAAGATATAATTTTGATCCTAAATGGCTATTTGGAAATGCATTAGTTTGGGCTATTTTAGTTCTAAAATCTGTCAAAACTAGTGCCTTAAAATAACTATATAGTAAAAGTATTGTTCAAGAATTTAGTCTTGAGTACTGATCTGATAAAAAGGCAACTGCTAAAACTACTGAAGCCTTGGGAAAGCTTTAATAATTTGCTGAGGGACTAAAACACAGCTAAAACCAATAATTGCTTGTTTAAATAAACCAAATATAGATATCTTTGGCAAGACTGTAATTGGGATCCTTTGAAAAATTTTCATTTCAAATGTTTTAATTTTAAGAAATGTTATGTTTGCCTTCTCAAGATGCTGAGCAATCCATATCATGTTATCTTTCTCAACACAGTATAATAATAATAATAATTCCAAGGCAAAATATTTATTTAGCAATTCATAAATATACAGCCATAAGTTTAAAACACCAGCACAATGAATTATCTTTTGAATAGCCTATAACAGTCACAAAAAAGGATACTCATTAAACAATGATCCTAAGGACATTCAACAACAAACTTTATTGTTTTTTTGCCAAATTAATGTATTTCCTTGTCTATCAGCACAAGACTATTATGACTATCATTTATTTTATTAGCCATGTACCATGGTTGAAACTGTATCATAACTATTACTTTTTCAAATTAACTGCAGATGAAAACATATTACATTCTACAGCTATCACTTCATTCCTCTTCATGATTACTAAATAATATTCCTGCCTGTTCTGGAGCATGGAGTGTTCAGAAGACTACAGCATGCAGAAGGACATGAAACTGCATGTTTCCTGTAACTGAAGGGTGGATTCTCTTACTCGCATCAGGAAGGTGGATAGGAAAGGAAGAACTTGTGGATTTTCCAGCCTGTACATGAAGACAGATGTGTTAGACTGTTTGTCCTAGTTCCTGCTGAAATAGGAGATGGGGGAAAGTGTTAATTATGATGTTATTTGGCGAATAAAATGTTGTCACTTGACCACAGGAATTGGGCTTGGTCAAGTCCTTGGTCTATATATGGAAGTTAACAAGTGACAGCTTAGTGCCTCTGACATGTAAAGACCATAGTAACTGAACGACAGTCTGTGGCTGAGTCTCTGAACAATGTGTAGTACACGTGGAGCTTCTAGATCCATCTTCGAAAAAATGAATAGTGGTGAAAGTTTGAAAATGAAAGGGGGGAAATGTAAACCAAAGCAGTCTATTAACTGTTTTAAATTGTTTTTTATCTGAAGTTAACAAACAAGATTTATCCAAGAACATAATTCAATTACTCCAATTAATGTGTACAAAACAGTGAACAAGAGTCACAACTTGCCAGTCCGAGAGGTGAGAACAGAACCCAGAACTCCCGAAAATAGCATCACACTGCAAAAAAACCTCCAACCCCCACAATGTTTCAGAGAGACAGATCTCCAAAATGAAACAGCTTCAAAATCTCATTGTAGAGGAAGTGGCAAGCTGAGCAACCAATGTAGCTAGGTACAGATGTTACACCTTGCTCTAAGCAGACAGAAAGTGCTCTAAAGTCGTAACTGAGCAGATATTCATGGCCTTTAGAGTGGTTTATAGATTCATAGATTAAGGGTCGGAAGGGACCTAGTAGATCTTCTAGCCCGACCCCCCGCCAGGGCGGGAGAACAACAAAAAACCCCAAAAAGAGAAACGGGACTCAAACGAGTCCAGCCAGGTAGGCATCCAGCCTCTTCTTAAAGACCCCCAGGGTAGGGGCCAGCACCACTTCC
>NW_017729006.1:4035963-4048134 GCF_001723915.1 Gavialis gangeticus
ACCCTCTGAGTGCGACCCCTCAGCCAATCTGCAATCCATCTGACTGTGTAGGCATCGATGCCACAGTCGCCTAGTTTTTTAACTAGGATGGGGTGAGAGACGGTGTCAAAGGCCTTGCTGAAGTCCAGAAAGACTACATCCACCGCGACACCTGCATCCATGGCCTTTGTGACCTGATCGTAGAAGGCAAAAAATGGTGGAACATGCTCTAAGTTAACCCTTGATGGATGAGGTATTAGACTAAAGTACTCAAGTCAGTGACAGCCTCTAATCCCAACCCAGCACACCGCCTTGCCAGGGGCGCAGAGGGGTTGGGGGGGAGTGAAGGAAGGGGGATTTCTGTCTCCGCAGCTGTCCTGGCCCCAGGGAGCACTGCTGCGTGGCCAGGGGAGTTGGGGAGGAAGGGATCTGGGGTCTCTTCCCCCCCAGATGCAGCTGACAGTGGCCAGCTGGAGGGGGCGGGGGGGGGGGGCATTCCGGCAGCCTCCTGGGAGGCATGCAAGAACGCCCCCAGTGGCTACCATGGGTACGATTCAAGCCCTCCCCACCGTACAGCAAATGTCTGTTCGGTTTGCTTACACTCTAAGTTAAAGCGTTGTAAGTAAAGTGCAATAGAGCACTTCCACCATGGGCCTTTTGAACATCTGTACTTAGCTCAGAGCTGTTGAAATTAATATCATGCTTCATTAAAAAAAACCCGTGTTTCAGAAAGACAAATCTGCAAAAGGAAACAGTTTTCTTCAAAATCCCATTGCAGAGGAAGTGTCAAGCTGAGCTACCAACATCAGAAAGGAGTTTAGAAACTGACCAAAATGCAATGATTGCTAATTGGGAGCAACAAAAAACAAGAAAGCACCAAGAGCATTTTTACACATGCTCTGCAGTTGGAGGGGAGAGGCACTTTAATCAAAGCAGCTCTGAAAGTTGCTGTTATTAAAGTGCCTGCAGCATCTTGCGTATCAGTGTCCCCATACTTCAAAACAGCGACAGGGGAGCTTTAACTAAAGCTCATTGAATGAGATTTAAAGTGCCCCCACCACTATTTTGAAGCACAGGGATGCTGATACACGAGATAAGGAGGCTAGCTGGAGCATGCTAATTAGCCCTCTGGCAGACTTGAATAATTGAGTCTGCTCTGATGCACTATAATTACATGTCTGCAGGCACCCCAAGGTTCCAAAAAAATGAAATATACTCGAAAGAATGGTTAGCAGTCTTCACAAAGTCATAAAAGTAGGTGCATTTGCTTCCTTCATAATAAAATTTAGCTGGACTTTAGTTTTAAGACATAAGTGCTTTTGCCTGGAAATTTCAGTGGTTGTCTATGAGTTATAACAGCATTATTAAATAAAGTGTTACTTGAGTAGCTGTACTGATATAGAGAGGTAAGACTTTGTTTTCCTTGAGGAAATAAGTGTTTTATGAGGAACCTTTTTTCCTCTGAAGAAGAAAGTCCCACAAATAATATATTTAAACATATATTAAAAAAATACCCTTTGGATACACAGGATTTTGGTCTCAGGAAATTTTGTATTAATTCAACACATTTCATGAGTACATCAAATAGAGTAAGGCACAATAAGAATAAAAGGACTAACACTAAAGCACTATGTTTATAAGCTAAGACTTGCTAAATGCATTTTGTTTTAACTGCATATCAGAAAATACAGTTTCCCAAGTAATAAAAAAACATCACTGTAAAGCGATTCATCATTTCATACAAAACCATCACCGCACAAATCTTGTTATCCTTGTGAAAATACCCAAAGGCTTATTACAAGGCTGCTGTATCCTGGACTACGAGAATATCACAGTAAGGTATTTAATGTCCCTTAAGAAGTCTATTAGTTAAAAAAAATATACGTTTTAGTTAGTGGGATTTTATCAAGGTCTATTGGACAAAATGGATAAAGCTTGCTGTGCCAGACAGTGACATAGGTTAAATTAAATTACCTTTAGGAAATCATTTGAAGAATTATTTCTCATAAATTTCCCTAATGATGCTAGAAAATATGTTATTTTTCAACTGCATTAATGCAGACCTCTATAGATTGATGAACATTACAGTGAAATAGCTTACACAGAAAAGGTAAGATATTTTATCTTAACCTATTACTCTTCCCCGCTCTTAGAAATTAAATGATGCTACTCATTTTCAAACAGATTTGTTTTCAGAAAGGCTCATTTATTTGCTTCTCCAAATGAGTGACCTGTTACAAGAAATATTGCATATTAAATTCTACTTACTGAAAATATGCATTTATGACATTTAAATTATACTCCCTAACGTAAGCACTTAATTTTATTATAATTGCTATTTGGATCCAACTTTATGGCCATTCTCAAACAGAATTGCATGAATATTTGAGAAGCAAAGCACAATCTCTGGTTATTCTATGGAAAGACATGCACTTACAGTAAAAAGCCTGGCCCCACTTAAGCGAATGGCAAAAATTCTGTTAACCTCAATAAAAGAGAATTTCATCATGAAAGAGTAATAAATGTGCATTGACACTGAAGCCATTATTTATTTTTAGCTCAGACTTGAATTCTTCTGTCAGTTCACAATATAATAAGACAAGTCTTTACCCAATTTTGTCTGGGTAAAGACTGTAAGATTGGTGATCACGCAGGGCTCGAGCTTATACCCCTGGAGTCCATGGGCACTCTGCCACTAACTACAATGAAAGCAGTGTCCAACCCACAGTCAATATGTTATTGTTTCTGAGTGGGGATTTTACAAGCATCAGCTTGCTAGAGTATTTAAACAGTAAATGTTTTGTTAGATACCATGCTGCACATTCATGTTTGTTTATGTGAAAGCTCAATATTCTTCTGAAAGGGAGAATATTCCCTTCCAAGCTTGTTCTCTGTTCTACATGGATACTATAGTTATGGCTGAAAAGGCAGTTTCTATAGAAGCTGCTGCTTTCAAGATGCTTATATCTTTCTGCAAATAGTAGTCCTACATTAAAAATTCTCAAGTCCATTGTCAGGCTGTAGGTGATGCTTTGGAGCAGGCTAAATACCCATTTTCTAGTTATCCACATATCAAAGAAAGTTATTTCCCGTCCTTGAAGAAATTTCAGTTATTATTCAAACATCACTTGCAATGGAGCTAGCCAGAAATGAGGAGAAATTTCTTTAACATGATCAAAGAACCTTGGTTTTAAATCAGCCATTAACATTCTTGGAGAATCTGAAACTTGAGAATTGCAGATTGTGCATGCACCAGTCAGAATTTTCTCTTATTTATTTAAGGTTTATATTAAGCTCCCTTTTATGAAGGTGTTATGATGTATGCATCTCAAATTGAGCACTCAACTCTGTACCATACCTGAATAGCGGAGTCAATTATTCCCATTTAGGAATTATGCTTTTATTTGAATGTCTGATCATTTCTACAGAAACAGGCCCTTGAAAGCACTCCTCACTTTCAGCAACATTTGAAATTAATGCCTGACTTGGCACTGTGAACACCAGACCCACATAATATGGCAACATATGTACCCAGGAGGGTTCAGCTTTCCATCCCATCCCATCCCATCCCATCCACTTGCTATAAAGGGTAACATTTCAGGTACTCTGTAGAATTGACGATATTCCTGTGGCTATGCTTAAGGGTTAATGAAATGTCTTTTGACTATGTACTCTGATAAATGCAAATTCACATTTACTTCAGAATTTTTCTATTTTATTTTTACTTCTATATTAATCCATGATTTAGTGCATTTTTAATATTTTATTAATTTGTATGAAGCAATTCATATTTTTCAGTTCTGCAAATCAGGTCCTTTACAGAGGTCTCAAACTGGACCTCAGTATTGGGGTACCCAAAATCATTTTTGAAAATTAGACTCTTCCTCTTTTTTCCCCTAATAGAGTGTGTGTGTGTGCGCGCACGCACGTGCACATACATGTAGGTAGGTAAACAAATACACAAATGCATGCTCAATCAAGGACATTCACTGCAAAATGCCACACTAATACATTGTTAAACTTGAGATTTTAAATGCACCAGAAGAAAATAATTGAAAATTATGACTTTCACACTGACTTTAACTTAGTTATACTTCAAAGAGCCAAATCTTGCAATCTTTTTTAGGCAAAACTCCAACTGTTTTCAGTAAGGACAGGAGAATTTGGCCAGTGAGTACAAGGACATAACTTTGACAATAATAATTAAAAAAAAATCAAGTCCATATAAATATAAGGGACTATATACACAAATTCCATATAACACAACGTATCATTTCACTAACACACATTGAGTGGGAGCCTGCTCTCAGTAGCATGGAAGTAATCAATTTAAGGAGAACCAGAAAGCAGAATCCAGCCCTCTTTTTTCATTTTGTAGGCTAGGGACAGAAATTACACAAACTGGTATAAATGATCGGAAACCAGTTCAAATCTGTAACACAGCAGAAGTTCAGGGCATATAAACTGCTTTCAAAATGGCCCAAACCAGTTTAAGATAAACCTGGATGGATATAGTAGCAGACTGAACCGATTTAGGTTAAATCAGTTTATTGAACTTCTGTCCCAGATCCCCTCCAGATTCAAGTTAACTCGCAGTCCCCCAGCATCCTAGGATGCTTTGTACCTCCCTAGGAACCCCCTGTTTGCAGGCTGGGTGGCTATTTTTGGCCCAAGCTGTCTTCTTCAGCTGAGCAGGGAGGCATGCTGTAGCACCCTCTGGCTTATGGCCTGGGCCACTGCAGGCATGTGGTTGCATTTCCAGAATCAAAAGTGAATGCCTGTTCACTTGCTTATTGGTTCAATCTACACCACTTAGACTAACCTGTGAAGCCTGGGGCTTTTTGACCGTCTGTACTTAGCCCAACAGAACAATGAAAGACCAATTTCCTGTCTGGATCTGGACTTTTTTTCTAGCACTCATGCAACCAAAGGTTTGAAAAATGTTGTTTTCCAGCCATGTCCCTTTCCCACATCCTTATTCGTGGAGGTGATTTCAAGTTCTTTTAAGATAAGAAATTAAAAATATAAATTGCAGAATGAAAAACCTTTCAAAGCCGTGGCTACAGGGAGACATTTTGCTTCAGGGATTCCTGATGTTTCCCAAAGGTCCCAGTGCACAGAGCATGAGTAATCACTCCTACATGTTTGTGAATACAGCTGTCTAGTTTCTACTTCCCAGTGCATGGTGGAGAAGCAAAGCCACAAAATACCTCTCTTTGCACTCCTTGAGGCACAGTGAACACCTTCAAGGCAGAAAAAACAGAATACTGCCTGAGCACATCAACTAGAACTCAGTTTCCTATTGTGACTACCACTGAGTAGCCTCAAATTGGCATGGTATACCTGATATGTGAGCTATTTAAATAAAACATGCACACATTTAAATGGTTAAATGCTATTGACAAACAGCAGCACCAAGCAATTTATTTCTGTAAATATGATTTATTTTTTAAACTAAAACATTTAGAAAAATTCTATGGGCATTCAATAGTACTTCTGTATGTTACATATTTGGAGGCATCTTATTCTTGAATTTCAATTTTTTTAACATGCTAATTCAAGTGGGACATCCCCAGTTTTTGTTTGTTTTTTTTTGTTTGTTTTTAAGCTTTAAGGGGATAATTTAATCAAGGGGACTTGGAATTAATACAGAGTCTTTCACTTCTAGAGCCCCACCCTCAGGTTAGCCCAGGTAACTAATGATAAAACAACTGTTATCTGAAGACTGCTTGAGTTTGGTTGTTTCAGTTCAGTCCTTAGAGACCATGTTCATATTACAGAAACTAAGCATATTGACTACTTAAGCAGTCAAGGATGAGATTCACATGGAGAATGAACTACTCTTATGCTCTGTGAAGTGCTTCCTTCCAGTATGGTATTTGGGGCACACTGAGAGGGTAGTTAGTATGAAGCTTGCTACAGATCTTATACCTATACTGGGGCTACAAGCAGAATTTTAATCTCTAGGGCAGTCAATTTAGAACCATTTAAAATCACTTTATATGCTTAAAATAATACTTTAAAAACAAACAAACCAAAAGACTTTATAAAAAGACCTCTCATGAAATATGTGTACCTGACATACTGCTGGGAGTTACAGATAAGTAATCATTCTCATTCTTCTTTGTCACCAATATCACCTGCCAAGAGGAGAGAGAGAAAACAAATGTGATACATCCATAGACTTGTGTAAGATATTTTTGGTGCTGGATGTCACAGTCCATGTGTGCTGCCATACCTCATTACACCAAATGCGAGACACTCTGCACAACAAAACAAATGAGAGCTGCAGACCCAACCTCACCTTGCTATGTCTCCAGGTGCAGGGAATCTTTTCATCTCACGGCATACACTGATACAGGAGAAGACTTGTTTTCATCCATCCCATGAAATCCTCACATAGGGGACTTACTCCCTGATAACTTCGCAAAGGTTCCACTGGGCTCTCATTAACATGCAACTTTAGAGCATCAATTGCATATGGGAGAATTTAGCACTTTAGGCATGCATGCAAGTCTTTAATTATTTTCTTATGTTGTTGGATGTAATGAATTATATATATTAGTCAGAAATGCAGAGTCCCCTGCCTTCTGTTATATGGCCTCTTCTTCAGTCATCTGATCACACAAAGTTTAACATGCAAGTGTTTGAACCTTTATGAATTTCTAAAACTCCAAGTCTGAGAGCTGGTGATTTCCACCGTGATACTATGTTCTCGTTTTCCCCACAAAGCTATTCTCTGTTTTATGAAAAGCATTATACTATACGGTTGCCTGCAACAGTAGGGGGATCTGAACTGTCTGTAGCACTATAAAGTTGTGGTCAGGAGAGCTTTATACCTACAAATGTTGCTCACTCTCACTACATGCACACACTGGCTAAGTGCAAACATTTGGGGGAGGTTTTGGGAAGGTTAGATTGCGTTAAAAATGGTCACCCAATCTAAAGGTAAGTCGGGATGGGGGGCGGCTAGCAGGGGAGGTTGGGGGGAATCAGGGGAGCTATTAGGCAGTGTCCGTGGGGGGGTGACGGGGTCTAGGAGGATTTGGTGGGATTGGGGGACATGTGGGGTCCACAAAGGGGCTTGTGGGGGGACACCAAGGGCTATTTTTAGCCCCCTGATCCCTGCTGTAAACCTACCCCCCATCCCTCCTGATCCTCCCCCCACCAACACTTACTTGCTCTGCTCCCAGCAGTGGTGAACACTAATAAATCTGGCACCTGAAGCAACTTGTGAGAGGGGGGCTGGCTGGTCCATAATGGGGGATGAGGAGCTGGGGGGTTAAAAATAGCCTGGTGCCAGGGGGGCAGGTAGGAAAAAAGCATCCTGGAGACTGAGGCTGGGCTTTTCCAAGCCTGGGGCTGCACAGGTAACTCTATGGAAGTTCCATTCACTGGTCTAACCTAGACTTATTAAGTGTCAGCGTCTATTGTTCTCGGTCTATCTCAGACTGGGTTCCACTATCTTTAGATCAGTTTATGCATGCGGAACTTCTGTACTGTTACAGGTTTAGATTGATTTCCGATCATTGAGTGCAAGTCTAAGTGTAAGGCCTGCACCTGGGTGAACTAAATTAGATTGGGTGGCCATTTTGAACCCAATCTAACCACCCCTAACCCCCACTAATGTCTGCACTTAGAATAGTGAAACCCCTCTACTGAGAAGTTGCAAATGTTGCAGCCTTGCATGTCTGTTCTGAATTGAAAGAGAAATCAGGCAGAGTCTTGGTATTTTCTGAGTGTGAATTGTTTACTTGATAGTATATACAAAACTTCTGGAAGAGAGAGATCAAAAAACAGAGCACAGGGGCAATCTCTTATTTCAAGACCCCAAGCCCAAACGTTACCATCCTGTTCGTCAGGAGCAACTTTGCCCCCAGAATTGTCACTAGAAAGTGAGACAGTGGCAGAAAACAAACTCTCCTGCTGTTTGCAACAGCTTCTCCAATAAGAAATACCATCACAAAACAAATAGAAAAAGAATGGTAGGACTAGGACTGTAAATGGATGTTACATTTCTCCTGGGAGAAAGCCTTCCATCCAGAGATCCTATAGACTTTCACATGCATTGTACTACTTCAAATACCTGTGAAGTATGTTAGATAAAATGTGCAGTGTACCTCTAAGGTATTTGCTCATTTAAACCTAATTACAGTTGATTCCAAGGACAAGTCTGTCAGGCTATGTTCTCTTCCTGGCCACTACTGGCAGAGGAGTCTCAATGCAACTTGGAAAACTGATGTGTAAAGAGCTGATCCAAGTCAAAACCTGGGACAGTCAAAACCACCACCCACCACCCAACGCTGCCACCACCTCCCAGGAGCAGTGGAAGTTTGCCCCACTGTCCCCTCCACCCCACTCTGCCAGCACCCTGTGCTGCCGCTGCCTCAAGCGCTGCTGGCCTTACCCGCCCCCTCCACCAGAGACATGACAGCAGTGATGGAGCGCGGGTGTGAAACCACCACCGCTGGCCTCACCTCTGCTCCTTCCCCTCCACTCCACCATGGCAGCGCTCCATACTCTGACTGGTTGTTTCACTAACCAAAGTTCTCCAAGAGCATTACAGACAGACAGATGTACTAAGTAAGCCCTTTATTATATGAGATTTGACCACTTCCACTGTAACAATATAATTTTGTTTTCTGCCCAGTGATTTCTGTCTATGTACCTCATCAGCTGTGTTTATCTATATCTGTCTATATAGTTACACTTTACATCACAGAACACTTAAACTGACAATAGCTATATAAATTTATTATAATTTAATTACTATGCATTAAATCCTGAAACGCTTGGAGCCTATACAATGTTTTAAAACAAACTATAGCAAACATAATAAAAAACAGCATCCAAAAATCAACTGAATATTTATTTGGAATATATCCATTTTCATAGTATTTTAAAATTATTTCAGCTATAATTTTTTCTTTACCTAATATCTTAGTTATTCTGTTCTAATGATAACTGAATTGGATCTGGTTCTGTCTGCATCTAATTTTTTTTTTGATCAAGTCTAAAAAAAAAATAATTCCAAGCGAGGTAAAATTTTTCACCACACCACAATTTTGGAAATAAATGATTATGCAAGATGATTATGACATCAAAATCAGTTTATTTTGGTTGTCAGGTAACAAGTAGTTAAATGATATTTAATAGGTAAAGTGAGTGAATTGGTAATATTAAAGAAAGTCTTTTTTAATAGCTTAAACTGCTATTATTTACATTTCCTGGTTTTATACTCCTTTAAGTCTGTGTTGTTATCTCTGTCCATTCTTTCACTGAATGTTCTATTAAGTCTATGTTCCTACCTAATTACTGGTTCATCCCATTTGAAATATTTCTCATCTCTGACTTTGAAACAGTGCTTTATTGATAGAAGAACATAAGGACATCAGCAGTGCCTATCTCATATGGACACAGACTACAAGCTAACTAGAAAACAGATGAACAAAGCAAATCTGCTGTATATAATTAATGTATCTGGGACACATTTTGCTCAGTCTCATTTTACTTCCTAATCGAGCACACTAAATATTGTACTACTATGGAAAAGAAAATTCTGTAGGAGATTCTAATTTTTAAGTAATTGACTTCTACATTTTTAAAATTATTCTCTCTATATACTAATCCACCTGAGAATTTGTATATTCTACTAGTTAGGAAAGTGAATGAAGGTAGAAGTTTAAAAATGCAAAGACATGTCCAGAACTTCATAATCAAATCTTGCAGAGCCAGCAAAAACAACAGGGTTTTCCTCCCATATTTTCTTTTAAAATTTTTCATATGCTACACTTTCTTGCTTTAGATTAATTTGGATTTTAGTCGCACTTCCTCTGTTCTTTAAGAGATGAGTCATATATCCAGCTAAAAGCCGATGCACAAATTTACCACATGATAAAGTTGCTGGCAATATTTTACACATTTACCAAGCCACTTATTATACTGTTGCTATGTAATGTCTTTTTCTCATGAGAGTCTACTCAAACTGCAATATTTCCTTTGGTAATTAAATCAAATAACTCAACCGTCAAGAAAAGATGCGTCTATATATTGTAAAAAATAATGGTGCTATCTGATAGTATTATTTTATTTGAAAATCCTTTTTAAAAACTGAATCAAAGGATTCACTACTATAATGTTCCTGTTTCATCTGTTTAACATATTTGCTGCAGTATATGAAAGTCATTTTGGAGGGTAAGATAGGAAAAAAAAATGTGTAAGCCACGCTTTGTGCAGGGAATGCTAGGATGAGCCTAAAGGAACACAACTTACCACTGCTCAAGGTGTGGCATGGCCGTTTGCAGTTTTTATTCCAACCCAGCAGATGCACTGCTGGCTACCTACTTTACATGTCATATATATCACGGGTTTGAGTCCTGAATTGTGGAAGGAGTCTGGTACTGAATCCCCCTTCAGTGGTAGGGGACAAAAATGCTCCACACCCAGGGCTACTGTGGGAGTTAGGTAACAATATTTATTCATGCAATGTCACTGGAGTAGCAAATATTGGTAATGAGACGACTACATTGTGAGAACGCCAAGTTAGTGTTTCCAATCAATGTGAATGGCATTTCAGTCTAGAACAACAAAAGCTTTATTCCACTTACAAACTTGTAAGGTTAAAGTTTCAGCATGGAGTTGTATGAAATAAGAGGTGGAATATTTATTACTTCCACCTGTCCACACTCCCTCCCCTTAATTAATTATGTAGCTGGAACCCTTTATTATGATTTGCCTGGTATCAGGTTATCCTTTAGCTCCCTCTAGTGCACCACTAATGTCAGACCCCACTGCAAACTATGAACTAGACTGAGATGGACCTATACAGATGACAGGGGAAATCAGTGCCAGTCAGGAAGAAAGATCTATTAACGCAAGAGGAGTGTACTCTGGGGACAGAGAGCTAGCAGAACACAGTCCTTAGTGGAAAAAAGAAAGGAGCCTGAAAGATGATTGGACGAGATGCAGAAAGTGAGCGGGAGACAGGGTATGGATTCGGATGTAGGTTCCACAGAGAACACAAAATAAGAAACTGGCACATTTAATCATGAGTTAACTTCAGTTTAATCGTCCTGATCGATGACATTGCCACAAACCTTAAATAAAATCATAGCCTTGTAATTCACAGCTGCTTATTATTTATTTTCTTGATATTATTAGAAATTTACCAGTCAAAGGCATGATTTTTCTAGTGCAAGTTTGGGACTCTGAGTAACAGATTTGCATACAACCATCTTACTTGCTCTTATTTTTTTCTCTCATTTTTATGCCCTAGTTATTCTAACATAATCGATAATCCTTGCAAATAAATAAAGTATCATTCCAAGGGTTAGAATGACTTCGTCAAAATATCAAAATATTATAATGAACCCAATTGTTTTTAATTATAATATTGACCATGAAAAGAAAGGTGATTGGGTGAAAGTTTAATGAGACAAAAGGTTAAAATAACCTTTCAGCAGGATACTTTGACAAGTTTGCATCTCTTCTTTCCTTCTCCTCTGCCTCTTGCCCCAGACTACCAGAAAGCACATCTAAACTCTTTCTAGAAACAACAGTTCTTCCTAAATCCTTAGGTGGATAAAAAGATCACTTTTGCCATACGCAAACTAATACTGTACAAACAGAGCCTGCAAAGGAAACATTATTCTCTTTCTACTGACATCTTGTGGGACTTTGAGGCATTTTACATGCAGCCAGACAACAGATTAAACAGGAAACTCATACAGATCAGGACTGTTCCTGCTTCTCTTGAAGTCAGAATCTGGCCCATTCTGCCACATCAAGGGATTGATGAATCTCAGCAATAAGTCATTTGCTAGAATTTAACTGTGGTTTGATGATTAAAATGACAAGCAAGCACATTTAAAAACAAATAAGTTTTACAATTTGTTTTTCCCGTAAATAACTGCCTGCTAATCCTAAAATTGTCTATATGTTTACTTAATAAAAAGAAAGGAAAAGAGAATGCTCTGTCAGTGAATTCTACGTTAAAGATCAAATATTAGTCACGATGGGGTTTTTGCCATTTTCTTCAATGGCTAAGGGTAGACATTCAGGGGGTTAAGGGAGGTTAGACTGGATTAAAAAAATGGCCACCTGGTCTAAGATAAATTGGGATAGGAGGGGCTAGTGGGAAGGGAGGTTGGCAGATGGGGGAGCAAGCAGAATTGGGGGAGATCAGGGATCTGC
>NW_017729006.1:4048247-4048881 GCF_001723915.1 Gavialis gangeticus
GTGGGAAGGGAGGTTGGCAGATGGGGGAGCAAGCAGAATTGGGGGAGATCAGGGATCTGCTGGAGGATTGGAGGGATGGGGGCAGGCAGCATCTGCAGTAGTGGTCAGTGGGATCAGAGATGTAGGCAGCATCTGCAGGGCAATGAGGGGGCCGGCAGGATCCTTGGGAGGGATCAGGGGTGCAGGCAGTGTCAGCAGAAGGGATGATGGGGGGCCGGAGGAATCCACAGGAGGAATCAGGAGGCAAATCAGCATCTGCAGGGGTTGCTGGGGTGTCAGAGGGTCTGGTGGGATGAGGGGGCTCAGATAGGTCCATGAGGGGACTGGGGGGGGGGGCAAAATCAGGGGCTATTTTTAGTCCCTGACCCTCCAGCAAACCTATTCCCTTCCACCCCTCCCCCCACCAATACATACTTGCTCAGCTCCTGGAAGCAGCAAACCCTGATCAAACTGGCAGCATCTGGAGCAGCTTGTGGGATGGGCGTGGTGGTGAGGTCCTGGGGGAAGGGGGAGGGGGCACTAAAGATAGCCTGGTGCAGGGCAGGGGGGGTGGGGTGCAAAAAGCACAGCCCCAGGTCTGGGGCCAGCAGCTGGGCTTTCCCAGCCTGGGGGCCACACAGGTAACTGTGCTGAA
>NW_017729006.1:4053881-4066651 GCF_001723915.1 Gavialis gangeticus
ATGTGCGTGGTGGTGAGGTCCTGGGGGAAGGGGGAGGGGGCACTAAAGATAGCCTGGTGCAGGGCAGGGGGGGTGGGGTGCAAAAAGCACAGCCCCAGGTCTGGGGCCAGCAGCTGGGCTTTCCCAGCCTGGGGGCCACACAGGTAACTGTGCTGAAGTTCCATTCACCCGTCTAACCTAGGTCAACTGATTCTGATACTACTGCATCTGAGACAGGGTCCCACACATTTTAGACCAGCCCATGTGCATGGAACTTCTGTACAGTTACAAGTTTAGATTGATTTCCAACCACTGACACCAGGTCCAAGTGTGAGGTCTGAACCTGGGATGAACTATTAGATCAGGTGGCTATTATAAACCCCATCAGCCCTTCCCTTAACCCTACTGAATGTCTGCACTTAGCCAATAAGACTAAGATTTGGCAAAAAGTAGTCACTTGTGAAAAAACTCATTATGAAATGAATGAAAGGAAAAAATGGTCTTTTGTTTATGGCAGAATACTGCACCCCAAGAGATCTGGTTCTGTCATGATCTTCCTGTGTTATTTGGGTCACATCACATAACCTTTATGCATTTCAGTTCCCCATTTTTAAACAGACAGAATACCTCCTTTGTACTCCCTTTTTCTGTGTAGAGCTTTACATTGGGGCAGAGCTGTACAGCATCTAATAAATAAGGTTCTGATTAATTGGGCTGTCCAGATACTGCTGCAATACAACTACTACATGAACTAGGTTTTTTTAATTACTTTTTTTTTTTTTTTTTTTATAGATTACCATTGTTTTTAATAGTCCTTCATAATGTACTGATTCTGGAATTAATAATCATCTCTTTATGCTGATTTTTATTGCAAGTAAAATAATTTCTTCTATTAATTTTTTTTCTTTGAGGGAATGTGACACATTACAGGAAGCAGTTTGATGTTTGTGTTATTTATTTGTCCTGTTGTCCAAAAGTCTGAATGTCTTCTATGGATCCAGCAATGCAAGTTTCTCGACATGAGGGAAAGGAATGGCTGGAATCCACATTAACCACAAGAAATTCCACCTCCAAACATGTTAAAGAAAAGCTGGTTCTTACTCAAAATTTATGACTACAGAGTAAAGAATTTGTAAAATAGCAGAATTTGTAAATTGTGAAATAGCAACTAAGCAGGAGGATTATGAGGGAGAGGTATTTTCCATAACAGTCTACTTACTGTGAACTTTATTTTTTCCTTTTCCATTCTCAATACATTTCACTTTTTAAAGGGCCATCCAGTGAGCAGTCTTGCAAATATAATTTTGTGCCTCTAGCACAAACGTTTGTTTGTACAACCTTATTTACAATCCTTTACAATTCAAGCTTTTCATTCAGAAAGGATTCCCTAAACCTAATACACTGAAATAAGCCCATTAACAAGCATTAGGTCATACGGCAGTTGAAAGTTGCAAAAAAATTTCTCCCATTTCTTTCAGCATGCATATATTGAACCTTTGTAGCCACATGCTCAAATCTCACACCGTATATGTTTATTCACCACCAGAAAAGGAAGATTCAGATTTGTCTGAAGATGCAAAATATGTTAGAAGTGACTGCATACTCTGTTTTTACCTTTGTTACAACTTCAATACTCTTAGTCTCCACTCGCAAGAATAAGTCAGATTTGGAACCAGTTTCCAAACCTGGGTCTCCAGTCTAGCAGCACATGTCTGTTTGCCCATTTGGCCATTGTGCAAGCTACTGCTGTTACTCTTTGTCATCCTAACAAATGGTGATCAACTAATTAAATTTAACAAATTTGGCTAAACATAGACAAACTAAACAGACCAAACTCCTCTCACACACAAAGGCACTCAATTAAGCAAGAGGCTACAACTGCAAGGTAAGGTGACATCCTTTACTGGACTGACTGAATAGTTTGGAGAGATGTTAGATAAACTTTCAAGCACAAAGTAGAGCTGGAAATGGCAGAGACTGCTAAGCTACCCTCTCACCTGGGAGGAGTCAGGTCTATGCACAATGTCCCCTCCACACACAACTCTTGGATATAATCCAGCTCAAAGATGCTCATTAAGCATGGAAACATACATTATTATTATACCCATTTGACAGATCGAAAAACCAAAGAATAGAGAGTATAAGTAGCATCACAAAGTAACACTGAAGGAGACTCAGAATCATCATTCTTCTGATTGAAAATGAATGGACAGTTCTCTCAATATTTAATTGTATGGCCTGATGCTGTAATGTTTCCTAGCAGTAGCTCAAGTGCTGGGACCTGGCTACTGCCACTGCTGCTTCTCCCTGTGGCCCAGCTGTGGTGCAGCACAAGAAAGTTCCCTACTATTCAGCTGCTGCATGGGGCAGTGTGGTTGAAGCCCCCACCACTAAATGCCACTGATGCCCCAGCTCCGAGGCCCACAGTCTGTAGGTTGCTAACCCCGACTGTAAGTTATTACCCAACTCTTGGGGCTGGAAAGTACTGAGTAACTTCCTTCTCTTTTAAGTTAGTGATATTTAAATACATTTTAAAATTTACCACAGCTCAGCACCTGTTATTAGCTCCCAAGTTTTTTTATTTTCAGTTTCATGATGGAGAAATGCACAGGCATTCCTATTGTTCATCATCTTGCAGAGCCTTGTTTTGAAGTACGTATAAGTATCAAGGTAATTTTTATTTATTCAACCATACACAAGAAATCTTGGCTTTGTATTACAGGAAGCCATTTTGCCTGACAAGTCTATTTTGGCTACGTATATTATTTGCTGTTGGCAATGCAATGATTCATAGTAAAGTAGGTTCAATGCCATGACTGCATCACAATAATCTATGATAGGCTTTTAACCAAGAAGGTTCTAGGAGACCATATTATGAATGGAGGATGAGCCCAAGGAAGTGTTAGATTGACATTTCCCTCTTTGTAGAGGGACAGATGACAGTGCTGGTTCCTCCACGTTGCCTAGGAGCTCTCTATACTTTGGCCTCGCATTCCTTGAGACATTTAGGGATCATTATTTATAGTATAGTTACAGGTATGATAGTCCAGGAAATATATGTGGCAAAGATTTTTTTGGGGGAGGGTTATCTTTTATTGGACCAAATGTAGAGCTGGGACAGAGATTAGCAAGCTTCTGGGTGTCCCAGTCTTCTCTTCCACATATGAAATCCCACTTGGTCATGCCTCACTGAATCACAGAATAATAAAGAAGCAGGGCTGGAAGGGACTTCCAGAGGTTATCTAGTCCAAGCCCCTTGAAGGACGCAAGGTGGGAGGGCCCCACACAGAAATGTTCTCCTCAATACAACTGTTATGTTAGAAAAGATGACCTTGCTGATTTCTACAGTTCCTTGTGATCTATAAAGGAAAGGCACTGTCTAATTAAAGTGTCATACCATTATATAAAAGTAGGGCTGGAAGGGGCCTCAAGAGGTCAACTCATATGGTTCTAAAAGAATCTTCTCTCTCAAGATTCATGATATTAGCAATTTTTTAAGCTTCTCATTTTCTTCTGCTTTCACAGGAATTCTTATCCTGATGAAAACTGTTACCTTGACTGCCAATGGGATGGAGTGAACTCAGACAGGTTGCCTGCCACTTCCCTGAAGATTCTGCAGGTGGCACAGATCTCTTAACTACAGGGAGATCTCAAGCCAATTCTCACTCTTTCTTTCTACCTAAAAAGCTTGATGGGGAAGGAAGAATTTGAGAAATGTAAAGGAACAAAGGAAGAAGGGTGAAGCTTTGAGGATCACATAGAAGACTCCTGGGATGCTAGCAGATGTCAGAAGCAGGGAAGAGACTGAGGTGTTAGCAGGGAAATATGGTATTAAGAAGGGAGAGAAGGAGCTATACAAAGAACTGTGTGGAGGCCAGAGACCAAGGATGCATAGGGAAAGAATAGTCAGGAAAGGAGATGAGCATAAGGAAAATGAAGGTAAACATAGGAATGTAGAAATGGTAAGAAAGAGATGGAGGTTTCAAGGGGAAAGAAATGAAGAATAAACTTGGGAAGGGACGTACGTGGTAAGAGCGAAGAGTGAGGGGTCTACAGGGAGTACAGTAAATCATGTACATGTGTCTGATGAGTGGAAGATAGAAGGCAAATGGGGGAGCAGGTAGGATAAAAAGCCTCTGAAGGAGGTCAAAAGGGAAACAATGCAGGAGAGCAAGGAGAGAAGAGAACTAAAAGACACAGAACAGATTAGGAGACAGTGAACTCAATCCTCTGACAAAGACAATAAGGAAACTTACTTTTGCTTAACTTGAAGTGTTGAAACTAAAGAACTCATCGCTGTCACACTCATTTGTATTTCGGGAAGTGATTTTGCCATAAGTGCTCAAAAACAAAAGATGGTGAAAGCAAAGCAATACCATTTAAACTGTATAATCTTTACGCCAATCCCATGACTTTTTGGAGTCTGAATCCTGCTTTTTAAATGCTTAGGTGTGCCAATTCTAGTAATTTCCAGGACACATTTTCAGGTTGTGATTACATAAATACAAGAATGAATTACAGAATAAATCGAGAAGGACACCTGAGCTGTAATGGAGTAGTGCTTATTAAAACAAACACCTAATCAACAAATACAGGAACACTTACTGGAAGAAGCTCAGTAGGGACTTTTTGGTTTCAATATCCTTAGATGTATAAGGCCAGAAGAGAATTTAATGATCCTCTAGTCTGACTTCCTTCATTACAAAGACTAGAGAACCTCACTCAGTGATGAAGCCCAGTAACTCCTATGCTAAAACTAATGTCCTCCATTCTCGAGTTGTAAAAGTCCTTTTTGAAATAGAGTTCTTGTGGTTTGGTAATAGGAAACTCAGGAAGGGAAGGGGAAAGTTCCAGTTATTTGATTTGGTGTTCCAAGACATGATCCCTTACTTTTTTTTTTTTTTTTTTGGCATCAGCTGTGGCACATTTATTTTTCTTGGGGGCCATCTTGGCTTTGTGGTAAAGGATCCTTTGACATACCATCTGAACATTTTGTTCTGTAAACTCCCTCTACAAAAATTACTTTTACTCTGGCCTCTACTTTCAGAAAGTATGAAGTGTACATTTCAGCTGCAATTTATGAAAAAATGACAAGATAGCCTGTGGGCAGTACTTACTATTAACTGTATGTTCTTGAAATATATTTTTAAAATTCCATAGAGAAATAAAATCAGCATTTTGGGGCTATTTTATGTTAGAGTTCTATTCACTGGCAGCTACAGTGGAATAGTTTTGCACACAAGCTTGTATTAGATGATACTTCTATAAGCACAGAATTTTCTCTTTATTTAAATTATTTTTGGAGAACTGAAAAAAATGCATTTGTCCAGTGTCTGGCCAAAAGGTATCCCCACAAAAAAACAATAAAAATCCCCATGCCATCACAAGCAGCATAGAACAGATCAGGGGGCAGTCTCTGAAGAGCGCTCAACCATGAATTCCCCACTGAGATAATTTTTGAATTGCTAAGTTCTCCAGTTGCTGAGGGAATAACACAGGGTGGTAAATAATAGCTTCATAAACATGATATACCTCTTACACAAACATTTTTAGTCTCTTATTTGGCGGCACCTGATTACATTGGCAAAATGGCAATATACTCTCCAATTTGCACATCTGTCAGTAGTACTGTTTATTCTATTTCTTTCCTATTCAGAGATAGAAGTGGCAATAATCCAAACATGTACTCTTCACAATAGGGCACTTATTTTAGAATTTAGCTTCAACATTGCCTTGTTTTACCTTGTCACTAATATACTCTGTGAAGCACTGAGTTACGGATGGCTCTACATCTGTATGGATCAAACCATCATATACAAGGTGTTTAGCTCTGTACTTGAAAAAAAAGCTTCCTGAGTTTCAGCTGCTTTTCTACAATGTAAAAAGCCTGAAAATTACTACATGCAGATAATACACTTGATAAGCTATTATTGTAATCTCAGCTCCAGTTTCCTCATGTGGATTTTTTAAAGCACTTGGATTTCAATAAGCAGAATTGTAAGATGAACAATGTTAGCTCAGACAGACAGAAATATTTTTTTTATCACAATAGCAGAGTGCTGATAAGCAGGGGTCCTGGCTTTCTCTGTTTAAAAATCGCAAATTCTCTGATTTAAAAAAAAAAAGGCAATTTTTCTGACTAGCCCCCCTCACACCCCAAATCTGCGATTAAAATGAAACACCACTATATATAGGTATCAACTGAACACAATGTTTTATTGATATGTTTACAATCTTAAAACAATTTGGAAGCCTGCCAGTGTCTCAATCACTATAATAAAATAAATTCTAAATACCTATAAATTTTGCTTTTTTATCATGGAAAAATCAGAGCTCCCCCCACCCCCTTTGCTTACCAGGATGCAGGTCCAGGCCCCTCACACCCCACCTCCCCAGCTGCAAGGGCTACGGGGCCAGGGACCCAGATCCACAGCCCCCTTTCCCCCACAGCAGTGCCCGAGCCCTGGCTGTCACCCGTGGGAGGTGGCAGCTGCTGCCATGGACCAGAGCACGGAGTCTGGCTCCCCCTCCCCCACAGGCAGCACAGAGTGGAGCCTGGGGGGTGCGGAGTGTGCAGATGTGGGCTTCGCACCCTGCCGCCCTCCCCCCAGGGCCTCTGCAGCCCAGCAGGGCAGAGTGGGGCTGGGCAGGGAAGCTCACTGCCACTGCTGGGAGCTCTGAACTGCCCAAGTGAGGCACCCCCTGCCTGCCCGGCAGCAGCAAGGGGCACAAGTCCATGCCACCATCCCCACTGCTGCTGAATGGGCAGGGGGTGCTTTGCCAGGGCAGCATGGGGCTTGCAGCAGCAACAAGCTTTCTCACCCCGCTCTGCCCTGCCAGACCAGGTCCCGCCCTCTGGGCCACAGAGGCCCCATGGGGATGGTTGCAGGGTGGGGAGCCCAAACCCACATCAGGCTGCTCCCCCCTGCCCCATGCACAGATCTGGAGGACATATGCCCCTGCCTGCCCTCACTAGGAGTGCACATAGTGAAGGAGCCAGCCCTGCCCCCAAGACAAGCCCCCCATGGCTCTATCCCACTCCCCTCTGGGGCCCTGTGGCCATGCATTCTGGCCCCAGGCCCCCCACATCGCCTAGGCTGGGCAGCAGTCCCAGCCTGAGCCCTGCCCAATTTACTCTCTGCCTCCCCATGGGGCCTCAATCCCCACCCCCCTTCGACTTACCTGCAGGAGCTGCTTTCCAGGATGCCTGGAAGCCATGTGCATGTGTGAGTGTACACATGCACATGGCTTCATCTGCCTGACTGCCCCTTCTCCCACTCCCCTCAGCCCCTTATAGGATGGAACTCTGCCAGCCTAAACAGAGTTTTTTGCAAATGCAAAAAATCCGCATTTCTCTGCTAAAATTAAAAATCTGCACTTTTTTCTGGTTAAAAGGGAAAATCCACGTTTTTTTGTTTTTCCATGGGAAACGAAAAACTTGGATCCCCGCTGATAAGACTGCAGCTTTTATATAGAATGTTCAGCATGTGATGGATGGCAACGCTGCCTAGGTGGTATATGAGTACTTCTACAGACTGGTTAGATGATCTGCACCCTCAGAAAAGGGGACAATTCTAAGTCAACAAGGCAAAAGTTTTCATTTATGATTTCATCAGAAAAATTCATTTGGTGTGTTTGTACACAGAAACCCTTACAACCTACCTCGCTGTCATGCTGCTTTGGCTTGCTGCATGAATAAACAGGAAAGCATTGAAAGGCTTTTCTAGCAAACACACTTCCAAACACAGCAACAAAGAACAGGATTTAACCCATCTCACTACCTACTTACAAACGTTCCTAGAAGTTTGTACAAAAGCCACTCTATAATCCAGGAAGAGGCTGTGAGTGCCTTCATACATACAATTAGTAAATCATTAACAGCGTGTGACTGAACATTAGTGAAGCTGGAAGCAGCGTTTTACAGATAACTTGAAAGGTTATTTAATTCTTGAATATTAATTGTTTTGCCTATTTCTTTTCCCTTACTAATGATAAAGACCTGAAAAGGGTTTTGTTTGTAGCTTTAAACAATTTTATTTACTGCTTGTTTTTAGCTTCAGAAATAGCAAGACTGCAAATTCTGGGCTTTCATTGTTCTGTTGGGCTAAGTACAGACAGTCAAAAAGCCTACAGCTGAATTGATTCAATCTTCGCAGGTTAATCTAAACTGTGTAGGTTTAACCAATAAGCAAGGGAGCAGCCATTCACTTTTGATTCCAGAAATGCAGCCACATGTGTGCAGTGGTCCAAGCCATAAGCCAGGGGCTGCCAGAGCATGCTTCCCTGCTTGGCTGGAACAGACAGCTTGAAGCAAGGCTAGGCTGATCACCCTGTCTGAAGAGGTGTGCGAGAGAGGTGCAAAACATTCTGGGATGCTGGGGGACTGAGTTAATTTGAATCTGGAGGGGATCTGGGACAAATTCAATAAGCTGATTTAACCTAAACCAGTTAAATCTCATACTACATCTATCCAGTTTTATCTTAAACTGGTTTCAGCCATTTTGGAAACAGTTTATGTATACTGAACTTCTGTTTTGTTACAGATTTGAACCAGTTTCTGTTCACTTATACTGGTTTATGTGTAATTTTTGTTCCTAGCCCTGGAGGATTTCCTGAGATTCTCAGAGATGCATACACTGAACTCTCACATCCCATGAAAAAGGTGAAGGACTAAAAATTTAACAGACATCCTTTTTTTCCACATTCTTTGGGTAAATAAAACTAATCTACAATGACTCAGAACATAATTTTAAAAAGTTATTAATAAAAAGTTACAAAAAATTAATGAAAAATGGGACCTTGAAAAAGCCTTTAAGATGGGAAACAGGTTTTTATTGGTGACATCATCAGCTACATTGGCCAAAAAAAGCCAATAGGCAATAATGTTAACTTTCCTTTTACTGGTGCCAATCCAATGCATCAGTGCACCTCTACTTTCACAGAAGACAAAAATGTGAACTTATAACATACAGATAAAGAAAAGGGCAAATCTCCTCCACTACCATTTGTTAACTAACCAAAATCTTAAAAGCCATCATCTTTACGTCATGTTGATGTAAAAGGCATATGCCCAACTTTTACCTGGGCAGTTCCTCCAAAAGAGGAAACCATATAACAAAGGTCTGTTGTGCTCAGAAAAATTGTATTTAAAGAACTGTTTACAAAGCCAGTGACTTAGAGCTAACACCAGAAAGGTGATACATACCTTAAGGCATAAGGTTCTTGCTGAATATGGATTGGGGTGTGCACTAAGGATGATGAGGTAAAAGGGAAAAAAAAAAAAATCAAAGGGCTTAAATTTAGTTGGTTATCCTCTTATATATTTTAAGACCCTCATGGAGCATTGTTTACGTGCTCTGATATATGGGAGTCCCATTGAGACAAGAGCTTTGATATAAAATTCTTGCTTGTTTTATTTCTGTTCTATCAACTCAGGACACATTCACTTTCATTTTATATTTCAACAGGAGACTTCTTTTTTTTCCATGTTAACACACATGATGACTTACAATGAAGTCCATATTAGGCGCAGGTTAAATTACCCATCAGTTCTCTATAACTAGCTAATAAAGAAAAACTATAGGATACTAGATTTTAGACCTTTTTCTTGCAGGTGGTGATTTTTCAGCATCAAGATTATCAAGTGGATTAAAACAAAAGATTTTCCAAATGTCAAGCATGAGGTGCATGCCTAAATTTCATTAATAAAGTCCATTTTTATCTGTGTACCTTGTGTGTACTGTGCCTATCAGTTCAGTAAAGCAGAAATGAATATGCTTTGAACTGCAAATATCACTTTATTGAATGGAAAGGAGTATTACCTTACAGACTTTTCTTGGCATTTGTTTTGAACTATTCCAGAGGTTTAGATTTGAATAGCAGGATTAATTCAGCTTTAAGTTGCCTGGTTTTCTCACACAACGCTTCAGAGATATAGCAGTTTGATTTTAAAAACATTCTAATTACCGAGAAGTCATTTTTCATATCTAAGGCCTCAAGAGACTTTTACTTGCGGCAAATATCTAGAGATGTATAGACAACACTGGAGGAATACATGGAGAAGTTTTGGTTACAGGAAAAGAGAAGAGTTGTGATTTTTCACACCTTTGTATACCAAAAGGCTCAAAAATTGAAAGTGCCCCTGCATTTTCCACATTCCTTGTTTTGATAACCAATTGTACTACAATCCTGGACCCAATATTCTCAAATCTTGGGGTGTCCAGACCTAAAATTTGTGTTTAGAGATCATCTCTAGTTACAGTTTAGGGAACATTTTGAAAAAAATCTTTCATTTGAATATAATGCTGTAGGACAAGGAAGATAATTAAGGTTATCTGATGAATATCTACAGGCAGGACAAATTTTAGTGGAGTACGAGGCAGAATGGGTGAAAATCTGTCCATCTCCTTTCTGGAGACAAAGTAATTATCCCTAAAGCTGCAATGTATTAATGTGCAGATGTAGAAGCAGTCCGAGTAAGAGTGAAACCAGCCACGTGTTTTCAATGTGATATGGCACCAAAGGGCACTGAAGTTTTTTCATGTACAAGCAGAGGCATCATGTCATGCAACTATGGGGTGACTAACCAACCTATCTCCAGAAGAGGAAGACCTATAATACCACCCAAGAAATATCACAATTAGTTCTGGGCACCTCAAGAGCAGAAAGATACCAATAAACAGGAGACAGCCAATATAAGAATAATGACAACTTATGGGGCCGGGCACTGATTTCTCAGGAAAGAATAAGGATATTTGCTGTATCTTGGGTAAGTAACAAAGTGAGTACATGATGACTACATACAACAGAGCAAGAGGTGATGACACAATGTGACTACTATGGGAACTTCAATAAAGTCATTGCTAATTGTTACTGTTAGGATTATACATAAATCATGAGAATAGCTATTATTAAAAAGAGAACTCCTTCTTGTTCTTAATCAGTAGTTAGAAACAGGTAAAGTCCACACTGGCTTCTTAAGTTTCAGAAAGTTTTATGCGATAAGTTTTATGCTTAAAAACAAAGTTTTAAATCACTTTGTTTTAAAAACTGCATACTCCATTAACCTTGTCATAAACCAGCTACCAACTAGCTGTTATAAAATATGCATGCATTTATGTTATGCAAATGGCTATTTGCTTCAGGCCTAGTGCATTAAAGGAGGCAGGAAAAGAAACAGTAATACTTGTGAAAACAAAGTATAAAGTCTTAAGAATCAGTTTTTACCCATTTGAACATAGAAATCATTTGTACCATTTTGATTTATCTATTTGCACTACTAAGGCTGCATAAGATTAACTTGATTTTGTCTTTGTGTTTTTGTAACTCATGCATTACCATAGTTTAAAGTCCTAATTCCTTTCTATCCACCAATGCTGAGAATTAACAAATTGACTTGCCAGAGACATAATGGTAGTCCTCAATTACTTATTAGAATGAGGGTTTTTAATAGCTTCTCCCATCCAACCTCTCGCCTCTTTTTGTTTCCACCAATTGCTTCATCTGGGTTTAATAATCCACTGTGTAAAGCAGAGAAGGTTTATCAATGTATGGCCTAATCCTACCATCTTTCAGCATGCAAACTCCTACCAACTTCAAAGGAGGTGACAGCATTAAAATGTGAAGGAAGAGAAAGGCTTCAGGAGGTATGTGACAGTATACTGGTGTTGAGGGAAAAGGAACAGGAACGCAAACCCATTTCTGAGAGACAAATTGTACATCTCCAATGTCTAACACTAGCCTCTCAGCATGGTTAAGACCGCAATGATTTCTGCGTCTTTCCCTCCTTGTTGCATCGCTTATATCCAACAACAGTTGCACAGTCATGTGAGAAAGTTTTTAAAAAGTCAAGTAAAGGCATCTCAGGCCGTACATTCCTCGGTTCCACTATGGGAGGCTTGATTGATGAAAACTCGGTTGCCGGGTTAGGGAATGCTGAGGCAAAAGACCGAGGTCAGAGGGGGTACGGGCAACATTTGAACAGTGGTTAAGGATTCATCACAGCGTCCAGCCTGTTGGAGCCCTGGTCACAAATGCTGTCATACTTTTCCCAGGATGACTGGTGGAAGTCCTCCCCACAAAAGTGTATGAACACTCCAATAATTGCCCTAAGTCTGTTAAAAGATCTGGAAAAGTCCTGCTAAGCTGAGTTTTATTCACAACAGGTAAAAATCCAAAACCCTGATGCTGCAAGCCTATCTATTGTTTCTGAAGAAACAATGAGATATCCCCATCCAGTATATCTGCTATCCACAGGAATTTCAAGCTGGCTCCTAAGTGTCTGGTTACTCCTTAACCTTATGTTTTTCCTGGTTATTGAGCAGTTTCTTGAGATGTTCCAAACCAGATAACCCCTTGTCAATAGAAAAGACAATTATTTACGCTATTAAGAATGCTTTGAAGAAGCTAAACTGAGGGTATAAAAATCTGTAAAAAAAAGCAGCAAAGTGTGTGCTTTAAGAGGAGAAATCTCTCTGACACCATCCGCTGTTGTTCCCAAGAAGCCGGAAGAAACAGATTGTCCCCCTTCAAGGTTGTGCTAAGAACTTTACCTGTCAGCACTGGCACCCAAGTGCCTTGGACTGGTGAGGTCCCAGCTCTCGCTCTCTCTCTTTTCTCCTTTCTCTCTCTAGGCATAGATTTCTGAACCTGAATTGTATTAGTTGAGCTTGAGCTAAGGTTTCCCAAATACTTAGTGAAACCAAGGTAGTATTGTAATTGTTGGTGTTTGTTTTCCTTTGCATGTCTATTACTACTACTAGTACCATTATATATTTCATATACTTAGCAAT
>NW_017729006.1:4066662-4069182 GCF_001723915.1 Gavialis gangeticus
GTGTGTCATAAATCCAATGTCTATATTGAGTCCATGAGTCTTTGTATCTAGGAAGCTGATGAAGTGAAGTTAATAGGCTTGTCTGTGAAAAGTGGTTTGTAAATTCACAGGAGCACCAACCCCCCCTAACCTTATCACCCAAAGCAAACTCCCTACAGCCCAAAAAACACCAAGTGGATCCAGACCATCCCATGACAAAAAATGCAAAACCTGCCAAACCACTAGTTCAATCTATTACAGACAAGAATACTGAACTAACTGTTGGGGACACATTTCTCATAAGAAAGCCACTCTGTCTCCAAGCTCTCAGGTCTGATCCTCAAAGGGAATATACAAACCATTTTTCACAGATGAGGCTATGAACTTCATTTAATTCAACTCCTAGATACAGAAACTCATGGACTCAATATAGACATTGGATTTATGACACGTTACAACCTGCCCGACATCCGACTCCCCAGGTACCTCTCCACTTTTACCTGGCTACTACATGCCACCCCCCCAGCCTGTCCTTCACCCTGACACCTCAATTTACATTTTCACTGACTGGCTTTCTTGCCTGGACTGCATGCCAGCCTCTGGCTTCTTCACTATTCATTCCATCCAGGAAGAGCAGGGGACCTTCCCAGTGCAGGTGAGATCTCAGCCTGCCTACCTGTTTCTGGGCCAACTGCCTGCCTCCTTTCGTCTGCCATGCCTCGATGGAAAACCGATCCAGATGTTTCCCAGGTAGGAGATTGCCCATTTAGGACCCTGATGTTTAGAGGTGACATCTATTCCATAGCTCCATGCCTCCCTTAACGCTGTGGCCCATGCTTTGCAGATGGCATCCCAGGCAGCTAAGCTCAGCTGGAGCCTCACAACTCCACTGCAACCAGCAAGCCTAAGGCTTCTCAAAGATCTTGCAGGTCTGGGCTTTCCCTAGACAGGACTGTGCATGCGTGTGGTGGCTGGAGGTTATAAGGTGCCTCCTACCCGCCTTTCACCAGGGAGACTTGCAGTCCTGGCATTTCTTGGCAGCTGTTGTGCCACCAACAGTCCCACCAGGCCTCCCGACCCTGGCAGGATGAAATTTTAGGTCATGCCCAGGACCTGGGGCCTCCTCCTTCCCCACAGTCCCAATCCATACCTCCAAGTTTATCCTGGCAGAGGAACTCTGCAGGGAGATGTTCTTCCCCTGCTGGCTGGTGATACAGTGATTGCCATCTCCAGCTCTGAGAGCAGGGCATGAAATAGTTTTAAAAAATAAATAAAAAATGGAAATAGGTGCAGATGGAGTGAGGAGCATGGCCCTCACTCCATCTGCAGGTGGAGCTTGGGGAACCCCAGCAGCAGGTGGTTTACCTTGAAGAACACCAGCTGCTCCACCAAACCAGAATCCAACGAGGTGCTGTGGGGTGTGACAACATGCCCAACAATGCTGAACACCCCTTCGCTTGGAACACTGGTCGCTGGACAGGACAGGTGTTCCTGGGCAACTGTGGCCAGATCCTGCCACAGCTGGCTGCAGCTTGCTCAGTAGGCCAAGGGGTTGCAAAGCAGCGGCTCCACGTCTTTGGCAAGATAAGTAGCCACTGAGGCCTTGGTGCTACCTGCCCGATGCTGGGGTCGGATGCCTCTGAGCCCCAACATGGAAGCCATGCCCTTGGGTCACACTGGCAACACCTGTGGTGGAGGAGACTGGCTGGTAGATGGAGTGCTGGCACAGGACTTTAGATCCCCCTCTTCAACATCCTCCTGCCTCTGTCCTGCTGCCTCCTTGACCCTGTTCATCAGCACCTTCACCCAGTGATCCAGGGTTTTGCTGGCGCACATGCTCCCCTTTACCCTTGGGTCGCACATGGCTGCCAGCATGTGGACCGTACTGGACCGCAACAGAGCCAGCTGTTTCTTGACGTCCTCCTTCAGCCGCTTCACCAGTGCCTGCACCTCTGGTGACAGCCACTTGTCCCAGCCAGGAACACTGATCCCCTGGAACTTCTCCATTTTGTTCTGAAGCTCTGTCACTATGGAGATCACCTGGCTAAGGAGGGCACTGCCAGCACTGAGGCTCTCAGTGGCCTTGAGGAACAGCTTGAAGACCACAAAGATCTGAGAGATGATATCCCACTCAGTTTTGTTAAGGGGGCCACTGATTCCAAGGTCATCTCATGGATGGCCTTCTGTTGCTCAACCAGCCTTTTGAGCATCAGGTATGTGGATTTCCACCAAGTCTCCACATCCTGCATGATTTTGTGCTGCAGGAGGCTCAACTCTGCCCATTTGTCCCGCAACATTTTGCCCTCCTTGATGCTCTGGTGGAAATAGCTTGCAACCTTCCTGCATTTTGAAATGAGCTGGCTGGTTGTGATGGCACCCTCACCGGAAGCCCTGTCCCCAGTGGCAACATGTAGAGGGAGCATGGGGGTGCACATGTACCCCCTGAGAGCGCTGGTGTACCCCCTGACTGGCTGCACTTGCTGCTTAGGTGACAGGCAGGGGGTCGGGCAGAAGTTCCAGTGCCCCCCTGGAAGTGTTGAC
>NW_017729006.1:4079372-4080974 GCF_001723915.1 Gavialis gangeticus
AGCACCATGGAGCTCCCAGAAGCAGTCATAGCCACTTCCGGAAGTGGCTGCAGTGACTGGCCACAGCGATCGGCCATCTTGCAGTTGGCCATGGGGGACCTTCCCCACCTCATCAGCGAGATCAGCCTGGGGGGACCACCCCCTAGTTGCTGACTGGTCGCTGTGGGGGCACATGCCCCCCTTGACTAAGGTGGCACCAGTCGCCCATGCCTGTCCCCCTCCAAGACATCCCTAACTATAAGGTGGAACTTGTGTGCCATACAGTGGATGCCAACAAATTTTGCATCACAGTCTACCTTGACCACATTGGCCCCGTTGCCGGTGACCATGAACCTACAGGTGAGCTTGCCCTGCCCAATGATCCACTCCTGCATCATGCAGTTCATGGTCCCCATGATCTCTGTTGCCATGTGGGACTCATCCAACACCTGTGTGTGGAGAAGAGCCCACTGATGGCCTAACTGATCATACCAGTGCCCTATGAGGGAAAGGTAGGCATGATCTCCACCCCGGCTGCTTCAGATGTCCAAGGTGAAGTGTAAGGCTACCTGCGGACCTGCCTTGTGCAGCTCCTCCCTCAAGTACTCCCCTATACAAGGAGGGCACCATTGTCCTGCTGAAGGTGGTGTATGCAGGCACACAGTATGATGGGCCATGAGTGCTATGAGCCACCTGAACCCTGGCCACTCAACTAAGAAGGACTGGCTATCCAGAGCAAGCATCTTCCTAATGCTCTGGGTGACCTCGCTTGCCTTGGGAACGTGCCCCGCTTTGTCCCCGCCTTTCCCTTACTGGTCCAGGGTGATCTGCCTCTGCTTTTAGGAGATGGGGGCTTTGGAGTGAGAGGGGGACTTTCCTTTGGGCATGCTCCCACTGGTGTTAGGTTGAGGAGGAGCAAGGGCAAGGGGGTGGTGCCTCCTGATATGCATCAGCATCCCCATGGTGCTGAAGTGTTTCTTGTCCTTGTTCTGGCTGGTCTTGCATTGGCAGTACAGGCAGATAGCATACTGAGAATCATCTGCCACCTCAAAATGATCCCACACTACACTACCCCCTCATTTCTGGGGTGCAGGAGCAGATCCTACCTTATCCCCCTCCTCATCAGGCAGAGGCACAACAACAGGGGAAGCTGATCCCCCCTGCCCCCACAACTTCCTCTGCACTGTCTTCCAGAGAAGGAGACCTGGCTGCAGGGGAACTTTGAGACGTGTGGAGCAGAAACTCAGATTCCCCCTCCTTCCCCAGAATTTCCCTGGCTATGGCACTGAGCTCCCCTGGTTCCAGATCCAGCTCTTCCTCTGGCATGGGGAGGCTCATGCTGGGAAATGAAATTGGGGTGAAGGAGACTTATGCTGGTGGTGCTGGGGGTTATTATTACTGCTGGTGTTAGTGGAGGTGGGGCAGGTGCAGACACTGCTCCTACTTCCTTGCTGCCACTAGCAGCAGAAGCCTCATGGCTGCTAGGGAAGAGGGTGCGTCTAACTTTGGGAAAGTGGAGTGGGGAACTTAGAGCTCTCCCTCTGTCCCCTCTTGCTTCCCTACCAGAAGACCTGGCACCTGCCTTTCCAGCACACTTCATAATGTTTGCTGTGCTGGAAACTG
>NW_017729006.1:4085974-4088240 GCF_001723915.1 Gavialis gangeticus
CCAACACCTGTGTGTGGAGAAGAGCCCACTGATGGCCTAACTGATCATACCAGTGCCCTATGAGGGAAAGGTAGGCATGATCTCCACCCCGGCTGCTTCAGATGTCCAAGGTGAAGTGTAAGGCTACCTGCGGACCTGCCTTGTGCAGCTCCTCCCTCAAGTACTCCCCTATACAAGGAGGGCACCATTGTCCTGCTGAAGGTGGTGTATGCAGGCACACAGTATGATGGGCCATGAGTGCTATGAGCCACCTGAACCCTGGCCACTCAACTAAGAAGGACTGGCTATCCAGAGCAAGCATCTTCCTAATGCTCTGGGTGACCTCGCTTGCCTTGGGAACGTGCCCCGCTTTGTCCCCGCCTTTCCCTTACTGGTCCAGGGTGATCTGCCTCTGCTTTTAGGAGATGGGGGCTTTGGAGTGAGAGGGGGACTTTCCTTTGGGCATGCTCCCACTGGTGTTAGGTTGAGGAGGAGCAAGGGCAAGGGGGTGGTGCCTCCTGATATGCATCAGCATCCCCATGGTGCTGAAGTGTTTCTTGTCCTTGTTCTGGCTGGTCTTGCATTGGCAGTACAGGCAGATAGCATACTGAGAATCATCTGCCACCTCAAAATGATCCCACACTACACTACCCCCTCATTTCTGGGGTGCAGGAGCAGATCCTACCTTATCCCCCTCCTCATCAGGCAGAGGCACAACAACAGGGGAAGCTGATCCCCCCTGCCCCCACAACTTCCTCTGCACTGTCTTCCAGAGAAGGAGACCTGGCTGCAGGGGAACTTTGAGACGTGTGGAGCAGAAACTCAGATTCCCCCTCCTTCCCCAGAATTTCCCTGGCTATGGCACTGAGCTCCCCTGGTTCCAGATCCAGCTCTTCCTCTGGCATGGGGAGGCTCATGCTGGGAAATGAAATTGGGGTGAAGGAGACTTATGCTGGTGGTGCTGGGGGTTATTATTACTGCTGGTGTTAGTGGAGGTGGGGCAGGTGCAGACACTGCTCCTACTTCCTTGCTGCCACTAGCAGCAGAAGCCTCATGGCTGCTAGGGAAGAGGGTGCGTCTAACTTTGGGAAAGTGGAGTGGGGAACTTAGAGCTCTCCCTCTGTCCCCTCTTGCTTCCCTACCAGAAGACCTGGCACCTGCCTTTCCAGCACACTTCATAATGTTTGCTGTGCTGGAAACTGTGTGTGTGTAATATATCTTCTCTGTGCAATATATCTTCTTCTAGCTGCTTGTTTTACTATACTACATATATCTTCTTTCTATCTGCTTATTTTACCATATCTGCTATGTCTTCACTATATTTTCTTCTATCTGCTTACTATATCTTCTATCTGTAATATACTGGAAAGTTGTATATTCAATCCTTTCCAAAAAGAGACACTAGCAAGAGACTGACTAGGAAGCCAGTCACTGAAGCCAGCCACAGTACCTTTCACACGCTGTTGCTTCCAGACAGACAGCTCACAAAAGGGACAGAAATAAGGCTTCACACACAGCCTTATATGCTGTTTTTTCATCCATCCCCAAGAGCACTGGGATTGGAAGGGGCCTCAGGGACAGATTGCAGACACTGGCCAGCTACAGATGTCAATATCAGAGCCGTCCTTCCCCCCGCTTTCCCCCCTCCCTCTTCTGAGTTTGTTTCCCGGAAAACCTACCTCCGGAACATCCGAAACATTTTGGATGGTTTAGTTTAATTTTGGAGATGTTTTGGAGCCTTTTGTTTCATTTTGTACTTGGTGTTTTGGGGGCCAACAAAGACCAAAACACCTCCAAAACAAAACGGCTGCTGAAATTTCACACATCCCTAGAATCTAGCTGTTGGCTGGCAGCCTGCAGCCAGTTTCCCCTAGCAATGGCCCCTGCTTCCTCCCGTTTCAGAATGGAAGTGGGGAAAGCGAGCAGAGGGAGCTCATTATAGAGGTTCCGTAGCCAGCACTGTAGGGTGAGGTGGGTGAACTGGAACTCCAATACACCTGCCCCACCCTCCAAAGGGGACTGAAACCCACAGACCAAACTTCCTCTGCTCTCTTTCCCCTTCCCATTCTGAAAACAGCTCAGGATTGGCAGGTAGTGCAGACACAAGTTACAGAAAATGGTGTTTTAAAATGTCTTCATTGGATTCCTCATATAACAAGGGTTCAAATTTTCACCTGACTGGCCATTTTTATTCATGGTCTGCAGCCGTGCACTTGAGTTTGGTTATGGCTATAAAGATTTCATAGATTTCATAGCCATTTGGGCTGGAAGGGACCCTGGAGGATCA
>NW_017729006.1:4093240-4107095 GCF_001723915.1 Gavialis gangeticus
CACCAATGTCTTCATCATTGATGAAGATATTAAACAGTATAGGACCTAGGACAGAGCCTTGTGGGACCGCACTGGTCACAGTGCACCAAGATGATTGGCTCCCATCGACCACCACCCTCTGGGTCCTACCACGGAGCCAGTTCCCCAGCCAGCGCATTGTGGTGATGTCAAGGCTGCAGTTAGCCAGTTTAGCCAAGAGGTGATCATGGGATACCAGATCGAAGGCTTTTTTTTAAAGTCGAGGTACACTATGTCGATCTCTTCCCTCCTGTCCAGGTGATAAGTCACCTGGTCATAAAAGGAAATGAGATTGGTCAAGCAAGACCTACCCGTAACAAACCCATGCTGGGTATCCCTCAGGATACTGCCCCCCCTGTTGGGGGGACTGGCTCAACCCCACCCCCCCACCGATCGCTGCCCAGCTGCACACCCACCCCTGCCTGGAGATGCTGTAGCAGCAGTGGACAGGCTGGAGGTTCAGATCACCTATGCAGGCTGGGGTCTGGGGGGTGCCTGATTTGGGCTGGGGGCTCAGATCCCACCCCATGCCCTCCAGTGCTGCTCCTTGTACATTTCAGTGCCTGACACAGCTGGTGCACTGTCAGGAAGTGGCATTTGGCCTGAGGGTGGGATCCAAGCCCCAATTTGGTGCAGGGCCTGTGCCCAGCCCCCCAGCTGGTATCTGGGGGCTGCCAGGCATAGGTCCTACGGGTGTTGGGGCTTGGATCCCAACCCCAATGCCACTGGTTGTCAGTGCACTGGCGAGGCCAGGTTCTGAAACTGAGATGGAGCAGCACTGAGGCACAGGGGAAGCCGGGGGAAGGCTGTGGGCACCAGGGACATTTTCCTGCTGAGGGTGGCTGTGCCCCTCCCAACCCTCAATCATTGCCCAGCTGCACCCCTGACGCCACCCAGAGACGTGGTAACAGCAGGCTGGGGTCTGGGGAGGGCACCTAATTTGGGCTGGGGGGCTCGGATCCTACCCCCTGCCTCCCAATGCCCCAGAGCAGGTAAATATCCCCAGTGCCCCATGGCACCGGTGGGCAGTGGGACTCACAGTCCACCCCTTCCTGTTCAAATGCTGCTTCCTGTCAGTTTCAGTGCCCAGTCCACTGGCACACCTGACAACCAGCAGCACTGGGGCTGGGATCCCAGATCCATCACTGTGGGGTGCATACCTGGCACCCCCCAGATGCCATCACAGGTTGCCAGCCCAAGCCACACAGGGCCAGAGCCACAAATCACCACCTACGAGCTGCTTCCTGACAACAGCCAGAGCCAGCAATTGAGGCAGCAATGGGGCAGGGACCTTGGCCAGGTCACTCCCCCTAAAGAGAGGGTCCTTGGTGCCCAGTGTCATGGGCTCTAGGGGTGTAGAAGCTCCCAGACTGCTCCCAATCCCATGACAGCCAGCTGCAGGCTCCTGGAGCCCTGGATGCCTTAAAGTGAAGGTGACAGTGCTACCTGTTGCCTTGCCCCTGTCATTACATGTAGGCATGAGCCCACATGCACAGGAACCGCTCGTCTGTTTGATTATGATAATGCTGTAATTTTAATTACTTTGCGCAAAGTCATTAAATTACAGAATTATTGATAACTTCTGTTTGTGCTACTCAGCAGCGCTCTTAAACATGGCAGAAGTGCTATGTTTTGTGGGGAGGGCCTCTGAACCTCCCTGCGCTTTCCAGGCTAGGAGACAGGGGATGCTCTGCAGCCTCTTGGGGCTGCAGGAGACTGTGGACAGCAGCAGACCAGTGAAGAAGGCAGAGCTGGGATAAGAAGCTGTCACGCAGCTTCTCATCCTACCCATGACTCCCTGCCTGTGCTGGAAGTGGGCAGGATTTCTGGCAACCCAGTTCCAGAAGTCTGGTCCCCAGCCAAGCAGAATCTCAGGGGGTGTGCACGTGTGTGTGGTCCTTCTCTCTCCCACCCCTCCTTGCTGGGATCTGCCAGAGGGCCAGGAAGCAGCTGGCAAAGCCCACTGGATGCTGGAGGAATTGCCAGAAATTTGACCAGTATACAGAAGTTATTTAAAGCAGTGTAGGTTGCTAAAGCACTGTAAAATACAGAGCTTCAAATTGAATACCTCATTACCTGATTTAACAGGGTTAATTTAAAGCTCTGTGCCCATTTTTAAAGTGCTGTAAAGCTGTGCATTTCAATAGTCATGGCAGTCATGTCAATAAAAACGTTTAAATGGTGAAAAAAGCAACTTCTACACACACCCCAAATTCCAATCTAATTTAAACTGCTTAAAGTTCAAATAATTTCAAATCACAATGCCATACTAAAGTGCATTCAAATCACTCTAACTGCATGTTGTGGTGTGCTCCACAGCCAGGAGGTGCAATGAGGCTCTGCTGTGGCTCTGCTTACCTCACAACTCCCAGGGTGGAGACCAGGGCAGAAAGCCAATAAGTGTTCTCCTGTGCACACAGCTTCCTGATTCCCAGTTCTCGAACCAGAGAGCCATGCAAGAAATCATTCTCTCCAGCTTAAACACAGGCAAAAAACTGGCCTGCCAAGGGATTTTGTCCAGCCTATGATGGATCCCTCATCCTCAGCCAGCTTAGGAATGGGGACAGCTTGAGCCGTGGTGCATGTGGCTAGTGCCACCACCCCTGGGTGAGCAGCAGGGCTGAGCCAGTGCAGCAGCCGGACTCGTTTCCCAGCAGCAGTGGCTCCTTTTGGCTGCCGCTGCCAGACCCAGCCAAGCTGCCCAGGCATCCCAGCCCATCTAGGGGTTGGACTAGATGACCTCCTGAGGTCCCTTCCAACTCTATTTTTTTATGATTCTATCCATCTTGTACCCACCAGTGAGACCCACACAGGCAGGGCATGCAGCTGGGCAGATGGAATGGGGTTGCAGGTGGGCAGGCAAGGAGTGGTATCTGGAAGTGGGACAGGTGAACCATGACAGGATCACAGGATGGGATCATGGGGCAGTGTTAGCACGGGGGCAGGGCTCAGGGAGGAGCCACAATCCACTGCCTGTATGTCCCTGTGACAGGCACTGGTTCCACAAGCAGGGGCATGCCAGGAATGGATCATGGCTCTGCCCTGGGCCTTGGACCCCAGCCTTGCGTTGTCATTGTCCCAATATCCGGCTCCAACCCCACCTGCCCATCCTGCACCCAGATGCAGCTCCTTGCCCATCTGCGGCCCCACTCCATCCATCTGTCTGCGCGGGTCCACTCCATCCCATGCACCCTGTCTGCGTGGGTCCCAGCCAGTCTGCCTGGAGACCCCAGCATCTCAGGGCAGTGACAACACAGGGTCAGGGCCCAAGGAAGAGATGCAATCTGCTCCATGTACGCCTCTGCCTGTGGAACTAGCACCCATTGCAGGACTGTGCAGGGAGTGGATTTTGGCTTTGCCTCAGGCCTGGGCCCTCCACTGTATGGCCCTATGATCCCAGCCCTGGCCCCACCTGTCCATCCCGCTCCCGGATGTGGCTCCCCAGGTGCCGATGGCCTCATCCCAGCCACCCAGGCCAGAGAGGAACAGGGCCCCTTAGGGAGTTTTGGTGAGCTGTTGCGGAGGGGAAGGGGTGCTAACTTGGCCTGCAGCAGTTCACCAAAACTCCCTAAGTGGCCCTCTTCCCAAATAATTGCCAACCTCTGCTCTAGTCCAGGCCTTCCTCTTAGACTAACCTGATGGCCAAAGATAGCTGAGTGCCTGCCTACTCAAACTGAAAGGCTGGAGGCCCTGTGCCACCCTTCTGTCCTGCCCCACTAGAACCAGGAGACTGGAGACAGAGAAGCATGTAAGGAACCCTGTTTTGCTACATTTGAACACATATATAATCAGAAGTGCTATAAAGAAGTTCCTGTTTCATTTTGGGTTATGTTTGGAATGCTTCAGTCCTTTTTAGAGAACTTCGTAGGACATGTATATCTGTTCACTGACTGACTTAGACTGGGTTCCTGGCATGGTTTCTGGCACAAGTGAATGCATGCACAAGCCAGATGCAATCCACAATGACACAGCTTAAAATAAGCCACATGACTGTAGATGAGGTACAGCAAATGCATGCATGTACCCATTGCCTCATTTCTGGGATATGCTGTGCTCTAAATAGGCATGAATGTACAGACTGCATTCCTTGGGTGTGTCACAGAGGCAGATCAGGTAAACCCTATGAGCATTTATACACATACTTTTTTTCCAGTGATGCATTAGAGATCCGCTGCTTGGGAGCAGACTTGATTAACTGATTAATCAAATCTGCTCTGCATGCGAGCTAAGGCTAACTGCGCTGCGTGCAGTTGTATAAGCGGCGTAATGTGCATCAGCGTGCAGAAAATGGCAGTGGTGTGCTTTTGCACTAAAGCACCTCCAAGGTGTTGTAGTTCAAAAGTGCACCACGGTCATTTTCTCAGCACTGACATGAATTTCGCCACTTACATAATGGCAAGCATTGCAGCACTGGGTGCTTTTCAAAGCGCCCAGTACTGCGGCACTTGCTTGTGTAAAAATGCCCTATGTGTTAAGGAAACTCATCAGTAAGGTTCATGAGGCTGAATGCCAACAAACCTAGGTTGGTGGGTTTCACTTATAGCCCTGGCTTCTACTTTCCAAGATTGATTAAAATTTTAGACATTTCCCACACCCTTCCCCATCTACAAAAAAGTAAATGAACCACAAATGGCTACAGAGAGCATCTGACTGCTGACTCCATTAAACAGCTATATTTCTAGGAGACAGTTTCTTTATCAAATTAGGAAAAATCACATTAAAACACTTCTTCTAGTTACATAATTTATGTACTCCTGCTATCAGTGAAAGCTGTGTTAATTGCAAGAAAAACATGTGGTTCATGGGCTCAGATACTGGTGGCACATCACTGCACTAGTTGCTGCCAGACTTCTACTGCCACATTCATACCTCTTGACCAACAGAAAGAAATCCATGCTGCAGTAAGCAGGATGTTTAAGTAGTCCATGTTATTTTTCCCTATCTGTGTCTTTTCTTTAGTATCCGTTAGTACATTGTGTGATCACAACATTCGTTTTACTATTGTCTGTGTATACAAAACTTAGGGTTGTGGGGGAAGAGGAGGAGAGACTGCAGAATGATACAAAGTAAAATGGGAGAAAACATGGAAACAGAATAATAATTCATGGAGAATACAAATAATGTAAAATGAAACAGGGAGGGGAAAGAGAAAGAACACATTCACAGGGAGCAAAAAACCCTCAAACAAACCCCTATCATTAAGCATCAGAATAAGATTCTAAGAATTTAGGTTACATTCCTGGCTCTGAGGCAAACATCCTGTCTGACTTTGGACAAGCCATATAAGGCCTGATATAATGCCTATCAAAATCAATAGGAACCTTTCAGTGGTTCTCCTCCTACCTCACCTGCCTTACAGCAGCTCCCATTTCTCCCCTCCCCATTTCCCTTTCTTCCAATTCCAAAGAAGAGGTCCCCTCAATTACTCTGCCTCTTTTATTAGGGTGCTTTCCCAAGTATACATTAATTAATAGTATTTTTCTATACAGTAGCAACCATCTGAGGATCAGGGATTCACTCTCTTGTGCCTTGTGCAAACACGTAACAGAGACGATAGGCCACACCCTAGACAATTTACAATCTAGGTCTCAGACAGGGTGGATGAGAGAAATGTGTGGGTGTGGAAGCAGGGTTGAGATGAGGAACAACAGAACAAACAGAGTTTAAAATAAAGACAGAAGTTTCAGCTCACTACTTGTTTCCCAATGCTGAATGAGAATGATTTGCAGAAAATCACAGCAGAAGATGAAGAGGGATTTAAAAGAGACTACTGTGGTGGCATTATAAACTGATGAAGAGCCAGGGGAAAAATAACAAATGTGCCTGAGAAGGGGGCAAGTAGACTACACAGTAGGGGCAGGCAATTATTTGGGCCTGAGGGCCACATAGGGAGTTTTGATGAGCTGTCACGGGCCAGGTCAGCTCCTGCCTCAGCCCTGCAACGACTCACCAAAACTCCCTATGGGGCTACGAGCAGGTGAGGAGCAGTGGTCAGGAGTGGGAGGGATGGGAGAGGCTGGGAGCACATATCCCTGCTCTCTGGGGTGTGTTCATGGAGACATGTGCATGTGTCTGTGGAGGTGGGGGCTACCTGGGTGCTAGATCCCAGAAGCCTGCTGTGGGTGAAGGGGGGGATGGGGGACGGGTGACATGTACAGCAGAGCTTGCCTGGGTAGTGCAGTTCATGCTGCTCTCACAGTGCTCTGCATGGGGCCAAGCCCTGTATACTTACACTGGGGCAGTCTGCATCACACTCCCACCAGTGCCTGTGGCTCAGCTGGGTGCTGCTCTGCGTTCTCCCACCTCCAGTGGTGGCAACCTGTGCTGCACTGCTCACCGCTTCAGCTGGGCTTCTGCCCCCAGTGTGGGGCTCTAACTCCAGCTCCCAGGAGGCAGTTGGGAGGTGAAGCTGGAGCCCTGGTGCTGGGGCGGGAGCCACTTGACTGAAGCCGCTTGCCTGCCTGTGCAGAACGGCCTGGCAGGGGCAGGAGCAGCTTTGGGCAGGTTGTTCCTGCTGCAGCTGGCCAGGTGCTGCTCTGAACCCCCTGCCTCCAGTGGCAGGTCCTCCTCCCACTCTTGCCATGTCACGCTGAATCACTCCAGGTGGGTGTGCAGGGCTCTGGGTCCAGATCCCAGCCACCTTCCACCAGAAGGCAGCTGGGAGCTGAAGTCAGAGCCCCATGTGCTGGGTTAGGAGCTGCCCCACTGAAACTGCTCGCCCAGAGTGCTGTGGTGCAGCAGGGGCAAGATCAGAAACAGGAGCTGCAGGTGGAGAAAGGGGGCAGAGAGCAGCACCTCACTGCAGCCACACCAGGAACAGGTCCACCAAAAGCTGCATACTGGCCGGGGTCCAAGGAGGTGGGCACTGGAGTGTGCTTGGTGCAGGCTGCCCTGGCGTGAGTGGGCAGGGCATGGCCCCATGCTGAGCACTATGCAGGCAGCCGCGAGCTAGATACAGTCACCTGATAGGCCAGATCTAGCCCATGGGCTGTATTTTGCCTATAGAAGAGCCAACCTATAGAAGAGGCTGGCTCTTCTATGTGGCAGGTGTCAACATCTCAGCAAATAGATGGCCTATTGGGACAGGCTAAATGATTAAACCAAAGACCAGCATCTGCTGAGGGTTTGAGGGAGCTAGTGAAGGAAGATAGATATAATCAGAGTAACAAGCCGCAAAGATGATTTTAAACGGCAATGTTTTGAATGAATTCAAGAGAGGCAATATGGAGGGCACAAAGGCCAAGGAGGAGATGAAGATCAGTGTAGTGCAAGACAATGGAAGTTTGACAAGTTCTGGCAGTCTAGATGGATTGAAAATGTCTGGTTCAACTCCAGGGGTGGCCGTGATGCCCCTGGAGCCCCCTCAGCCCTTGTCAACTTGCTTCTCTTCGGATGATTTCCCCTTCTCCTTGCCCGCCACACCTTGATGAAATGATACCTTCAGAATAGAAAGGCTGCCCCAGGGCGTCCCAAGTCAGATCTCTTCCTCATGAGTGCAGGTGACCCTACTCATTGCTTTAAGGGCTAATTACATGGGCTCTGTCATCCCCAATACTCTTGTCTATGCCTCACAGATGAAACATACCAATCAAATCATAACAAACCTATGGGCTATAGGCTTCTGGCTCCGTTTGTCCTTATACCAGCTGTTCTTTGGGCTAAGGACACTCTGGCACCCTCACTCTCCGACTGGCTCTCCTGGCCTTTGGTCCTTCTCCTTAGACCCTTGCCCTGCTCCTAGGCCAGTTGAGACAAATGGCCTCTCTAACCCCGCCAGTCTTTGGCTGTGGCCCATCTTACCCTTTTGCCCTTCCTGAGCTCTAGCTCCACTCCTAAGCCAGTGAGACCCACAGGCAGCCTGACCCTACCTGTTCCCCGCACCCTCCAGCCTTCTGCTGTCTCTGGGCCCTCTGGCCCCTCTCTCCCTGGGCCATCTGGTGCCTCCTTACTTCCACTTAATCCCTTTCACAAACCACTAGAGTTGCTTACCCCAGCTCAGATGTTACCCAGGAGCCCTGCTACAGTCCTGCTGCCCAGGAGCTCTTCTCTCCACACATCTCAGGGCTAGACTGCCTGCCCAGCTCCAGCTCTAGGCTCATCTCCCAATAACCCAGCCCCTGTAGGCCATGTGACTCCTAATTGCCCCCTGGCACACCTGCAGGCTGCTTGTCAGGCAGCCTTCCTTCTGTTAAAGTAGCAGAAGCAGCAAGCCTCCTGCTATAATGCCATATTATTGAAATATAATTTATGTAATAGTGGCAAGACTTGGCAAGAGATGATCTACCTGTAGATGTGCACACCGAAAAAGAGGGCATACTGCAGGTGAAGCACAGATGATAGAAGTAAGAGCCAGAGAAGAAGATGATGCTCGCCATGTAAACAGAGGAAGGAAGTGAGAAGAGCTTCAGTGAGAAGATTCATGATAACCCTTACCTTACCTGAGTGGCCAGTCACATCCTGGCTGCTTCCTTGCTTCTTCCACATATCTTACACAGACTGAAAGCTAGGAATGAGACTTCGAACATGACCTACTCTGAAACTACTGTTTTCAATTACTAGTATTATATTTTCAATTAATTCAAAGCTCTTTGTTGTAGAGTTCATTCATATGTAAAATGAGTCAAATCAATCAACGCTGGAAGACACATATGATTAACATGGCCAAGTTATCAAACAGGGTATTCTGAATAACTGAAATTAATGAGTAGTCCAACAAGACCCTGTGGGTTATTTTAACAATGCTGAGCAGACTCAGTTCCTAGATACTATTTAATGCCATGAAAGTTGCTACTTTTACAATGTTTTATTCTTCCAACTGAAATCATCTCTATCTAACCAACACTCAGATTTAGGTACCTGTTGACCATGGCCTCAGAGAGCCAGAATAGAAGAAAAGGTGATGTGGAAGTGGGAACAATCTATACGTGCTGACATTAAAGACCAGGGTGCTCAATTTTCCTCAACTGCACCATGTAGATATTTAAAAGGGAATACTAGCACTCTGGAAAGAGATGGACAACTACCCAGTATCCTTATCTGGTAGCATGACAGAAGAAAGGATCAGAAACATTTCAGTTCTTTCCAGATGCCTTGGAAATGAGATAACAGTATGCCATGAACAGGAGTCTTGTATGCGAGACTCATCCAAAATATGAGCACAGATATCCTTCCCATGAACCAAGTGGAAAAATTCATCTAGCAGTGCTACTCTAGATTTAGCTAGTTTCATACGTGTAAGGTTATAGTTTGCATTCAATCTTGTCCAAATTATCCCATGTTGAAAGAACACATCCTACACATTGGAAAGAAAGAAAACTGGACGACTGGAAAAATGAGTAAGTAGGGACTGGGACTCAGGAGATGTCAGTTCTATGCTTAGTTCTGCCCCAGATGTCTTGTGCTTCTTAATGAAATTTCAGTTTTGCTATTTGTACAATGGGCAGAATAATATTTTAAGGCAATTTTTGTCTAATCTTTTAAGGCAAGGTCTACCTTTATTTTGAGGATTAGTTTGTCATCTCTTGACATAGTTATTGTTAACTGATTTACTATATTTGGGTATATTACTTGTCCCTGGGTTTTACAACGATTACTTTAATTCTATTTTAAAGCTTGTTAGCTTAATGGGATTTATGGTATGGGAACACAGTAGGAACAAACTCCTTTGATACAGCCAGTTTTACAGGTTAGTCAATGTAACAGATTATTTTTGTTGTCTTCCACAAACACATTAAGGAACCAATTTAATATATATAAGGCAAATCACAAGTGAAGATATTACTTCAGAGATGAGGCCAGCTGAAGGAGGCCAGTTGACCCAGAAGAAGAGATGCCAGGTACTCATCATAGATGACTCCATCCTGAGAAGAACAGAGGGTCCCCTCTGTTGCCAGGATTCCATGATGTGTGAGGTCTCCTGTCTGCCCGGAGCTCAGATTTGGGATGTGATGGAGATGATCCCGGCCCTTATCTGGCCCACTGATTACTACCCCATGGTCCTAATCCATGTGGGTACTAATGATGCAGCTGAGAGCAGCCCAGATCGCCTGATGAAGGATCAACAAAGCTCTGGGGGACAAGCTGAAGGAGACAGGGGCACAAGTGGTCTTCTCATCTATTCTCCCACTGAGCAGACGTGGACAATGCCATGAGACCTGCATCAGGGAGGTCAGTTTGCAGCTTCGGAAATGATGTCTCGAGGTGGGCTTTGGCTTTTTGGACCATGACTCATACTTCAGAACAAGAGACACGCTCGGGTCGGACGGACTTCACCTCTCTCCCAAAGGTAAGCGTGTGTTGGCCGATCTTATCCTGCAGGCTTTAAATTAGGTTCACTGCGGGAAGGGGAGGATGAGTACGGAGGGAGCCAAGGAACACCGAACCAAGAGACACCCACAAGATCAGCCCAGCTACGTAGCAAAGATCCTATTAGACAGCAGTTTAAGGGGGGACCAAGGACAGACACCAGGGGAATTGGGTATATATACACAAATGCCAGAAGCATGGGAAATAAGCAGGAGGATCTAGAGTTCTTGCTAGTGAGCAACAACTTTGACCTAGTGGGACTAAATGAAAGCTGACGGGACTCTTCTCATGACTGGGTGGTGGGAATAGAGGCCTATAGGTTGTATAGGAGAGAGAGAGAGTAGGGAAAAATGGTGAGGGAGTTGCTCTCTATCTCAAAGAACAGTACACATCTTCCCAGAGGATGGTCAAGCAGAGACTCTGTGGGTTAGGATCCAAGGGGCTCGGGGTGAAATGGATTGGGTGGTGGGGGTCTACTACAGGCCACTGCACCAGGATGATGAGCTAGATAAGGAATTTTCCAAGCAGCTTGAAGAGGCTGTGAGGTCTAGAGATATGGTAGTCATGGAGGACCTTAACTACCCAGACATATGCTGGGAGCAGCAGTCAGCTAGATCTAACTGCTCTCGCAAGTTCTTAACCTGTATTCAAGACCTCCACCTAACACAGAAGGTAAGGTGTCCCACCAGGGGCAATGCCTTGCTCAACTTGGTGTTGGCCACAGCGGATGACCTGGTGGGGAATCTGCGGATTCAAGGCAACTTAGGGAACAGCGATCACCAAATGATTAAATTCACTATCCAACAAAGGGCAGGCATTATACTCAGCAGGGCACGGGTGCTAAACTTTAAAAAAGCTGACTTTAATAGACTCAGGGAATTGGTTAGCAGGGTGCTAGGAGCTAAGAACTTGGATGCGTTGAGGGTCCAGGATGGGTGGACGTTCCTCAAGGAAACCATTATTTGGGCTCAGAGTGAGTCAACCCCATGGCAGAGGAAAGGGGGCCAGGAAGCCTCTTTGGCTAACCAGGGGCATCCAGGGTACCTTAAGGGCAAAAAAAGAGGCATACAGGAAGTGGAAGCAGGGGGTAGCTAGCAAAGAAGAGTATACTTCTTTGGCTCACACCTGCAGGGAGTCGGTCAGGAAGGCCAAGGCAACTTTAGAACTCAGGCTAGAGTCAGGGATTAAAGACAATAAAAAGTCCTTCTTTAGGTATGTTGGGAGCAAAAAGAGGGTGCAGGGTAGCATAGCCCCCATACAGGATGGGCAGGGGGGCTTAGCGACAAATAGCAGGGACAAGGCAGAGCTCTTCAATGAGTTTTTTTGCCTCTGTCTTCTTAAATGGGAATCTAGACAAACCCTCAACATATATCACAGACACCAACAAAGGGAACATCAGATGACCAACTGTCAGTGCTGACACAGTAAAAAGACACTTGGAGGGACTGGACATATTCAGATCACCAGGACCGGAGGGACTCCACCCATGGGTAATGAAGGAATTAGCAGGGGTCATAGCTGATCCACCGGCAAGGATATACGAGCACTCATGGTGCTTGGGTCAGGTTCCAGAGGATTGGAAGAGGGCTAATGTCATCCCAATCTTTAAGAAGGGGAGTAAGGAGGACCTGGGGAACTATAGACCAGTCACAGCCTTACCTCTATCCTTGGGAAAATCCTAGAAAAAATTATCAAGACACATCTGTGGGAGCCCGCTAGCTAATGTGATGTGGTGGAGTAACCAACATGGGTTTTTAGCAGGCAGGTCTTGCCTGACTAACCTAGTTTCCTTTTATGACAAGGCCACCAATTGTTTAGATGCAGGAGTCGAGGTGGATGTTATCTATCTGGACTTCAAGAAGGCCTTTGACAAGGTATCCCATACCATCCTGATAAATAAATTGAGGGGATTTGCCTTGGATGATTACATGGTACACTGGGTAGCAACTTGGCTCAAGGGTCACACTCAGAGGGTGGTAGTGGATAGGTCAGTGTCAACCTGGAAAGATGTGGGCAGTGGAGTTACTCAGGACTGTTCTGGGGCTGGTGCTGTTCAACATATTCATCAGTGATCTGGATGAGGGGGTGGGAAGAAACCTGTCCAAATTCGCGGACAAAACAAAATTATGGGGTACAGCTAACACCCTGGAGAGGAGGAACCAGATATCCAGCTGACCTAGACAGGCTGGGGAAGTTGGCAGAGAGCAACAGGATGCAATTCAATAAGGACAAGTGCAAGGTGCTGCATCTAGGGAGGAAGAACTGCCATCATACCTACAGGCTGGGGGGCAACCTTCTCAGCTCCACTGAGGCAGAAAAAGATCTTGGAGTCACTGCTGACTCCAGGATGAACATGAGTTGCCAATGTGATGAAGCAGTTGGCAGAGCCAATTGCACCTTGTCGTGCATCTGTAGGTGCTTCACAAACAGGTCCAGGGAAGTGATTCTCCCCCTCTATGTGGCACCGGTCAGACCGCAGCTGAAGTGTTGTGTCCAGTTCAGGATGCCGCAGTTCAAGTGGGATACAGACAATCTGGAGAGGATCCAAAGAAAAGCCATTTGCCTGATTAGAGACCTGCAGGGAAGGCCCTATGAGGAAAGGCTAAGGGACCTTAACCTCTTCAGCCTCTCCAAGAAAAGGCTGAGAGAGGACCTTGTGACAGCATACAAATTCATAAGGGGAGAGCAACATGAAGTAGGCGATGATCTGTTCACTAGGGCACCCCCAAGAACAACAAGGAACAATGGCCAGGTTTAGGTTCAACATTAGGAAAAAGTTCTTCATGGTCAGGGCTGCCAGAATCTGGAATGGGCTCCCAAGGGAGGTGGTGTTCACCCCCTCCTTGGGGGTCTTCAAGAAGAGACTGGACAGGAACTAGCTGGGATCACATGGCCCCAGGGTTGGTGTTTCTTTTCTTGCCTGCCAGGGGGTTGGACTAGATGGCCCACTGAGGTCCCTTCCGACTCTAGAAATCTATGAGGAGGTTGCAAAAGCCAATGGTGAAATTTTCCTGGAAAAAACACTTTATGGATATTTCTGAATTGGTCCCATGCAAGTGTCTGAAACAACATGTTTACTATGAAAACCAGATAGCTAAAACCATAAAAAAGAAATAAAAGACCACTTAATGTCTTTAAAAAAATATACACTCACACACACCTTTAATAGAACTCAGAACTTGTATCTAGATAGACAGATAGTTCCATTAGGTGGGAAATTTTAGCCAATGGAAGACTTTGTGATCTTGAGGACTCCTAAGTTCTGGTTCTGTTATTTATTATTTATGTTACTTTAGTCATAGTTATAGAACACCTTTTGGCACCATAAAATATTCATGATACCATACTTACTCAAATAGAAGATGACCCTGACTATAAGATGAACCCCCAATAATTAGATTTGGTATATGTAAAATGTATAAATTTGTTATAATTTTCCAGGTACGGAATCTAATTAGTGTAGGTTTGTCTTGAACTTGTCTCCTTCTCACTGTTGCAGCAGGAAATATAAATCGGGGGGGGGGGGGGGGGG
>NW_017729006.1:4107105-4107365 GCF_001723915.1 Gavialis gangeticus
GTCTTTGCTCTCTGCTTCCCCGCAAGTTTAAAGCTAGGGAGAAAGCACAAAAGCAATCCCCCACTGCAAAAAAAATTGTGCACTCAAGATCCCCAAATTTAGGGAGACTCACAGGTTTTAGCCTGCCTGGACTGAAAGGGACAGGTCTTACCCTATAACTACACCTGATCTTAGCCCAAGAGGTCAGTATTTACTCCCTTTTTCCCCCCCAAACTATTTATTTCTACACACACACACACACACACACACACACACACACA
>NW_017729006.1:4107439-4108792 GCF_001723915.1 Gavialis gangeticus
CACCCTGTACCTTTACCAACCTGTCTTGTGACTGATATTGTTCACCTGGCAGTTCAAAACACCTTTACAGTTACACCGCTCTCATTGCCTTACAATAACCGCACCACGAAGCTGCGTACCCATGCTCCTAGGTGCCCACATGTTCATCACCATCACTTTTGCCCATCACAATCATGCAAAGGACCAGCCCAGTACCCCCCAACCATGTCCCCTCCCTTCACCCTCCTCCCAACTCCCCTGTTTCCCCAGCCTTCCACTCATCATCGTACTCATTTTTTTTAATGGACATTTTTTCGTGTTCCAAGCCAAAACAGCCCAATCAATTCCAAATCTGTGAATCACTCAAAAGCCATATGTGGTCCCACTACCGGGAAACATCCTCCACCCCCACCTGGGGCTTCAGATGCTTCCAAATCATTTGGCAGGCATCCTACATGTAAGCTAAAGCCCAGAGGCTTGGGGTTTGGATGCCCCCGAGTTTCACATGCTCTCACCTGCATGGCACCAGAAGCAAGCTAGGGAGGAGTTTCGTATTTCCATAAAGTGGGAATAAAAGCAAGATCTTCCCACTGGAAATGAAAGTGGTAGGTTAACTATATATTACTTTCACAGGTACTATCCTCTGCCAGAACAGTGGTTATCCCCTGTTCCTAGGAAAACCGCCTTAGTGGTCACAGTATTTCCTGTGCCAGGGAAGTGTTGTAATCATCATCATTATCATCCTCATCCTCCCTATCTGGAGTCTCTCCTTTTCCTGAGCTTCCACAAAGGTGAGCACTGACTGCTCAGCTACAGTTACTCAACTTCCTTTTACAGCATCACTCCTTGTCTGAACTTTACAATTTTAGAAGGCAGGGTCAGTGCATACAAACCTGACTTCCCCGGCCTCTTACATTCAAAATACAAGCAGTTAAAACATGTTATCACAGTCAAAACAAGCACAAAAGTTTTTTCACTCCCTTGCACATGCATATCAATGGAGGATACGCAGATAAGGGACACAGTCCCTATAATCCAGCCTTGCAGATCAATGCTGGTATGCAAATAAGCACTACAGAAAGGTTGTCACACAGGTACAGTAGAAAGAGGGTCACACATGTTTCCTAGACCTCCAATAACTCTTTTCTGGATTCTCTTCAATTTGTCATGTTTTCTTTGAAGTGCTGTGACCAAAACTGAACAGAATACTCTAGTGAGGCCTCAACAGTCCTGAACAGGGCAGAAGAATCACTTCCTGTGACACAGAGCACAATGTCCTGCCTCATCATTACTTGAAAAAGAGTTGGTGGTGAGGGCAATTGTACTTAATGGGCACTAGCATCTTTGTACACCATAAACACAGTGGGGGCCAAG
>NW_017729006.1:4113792-4122874 GCF_001723915.1 Gavialis gangeticus
TACTTGAAAAAGAGTTGGTGGTGAGGGCAATTGTACTTAATGGGCACTAGCATCTTTGTACACCATAAACACAGTGGGGGCCAAGCTCAATGTGAGCAAAAGCACCTGCCTGGCCATGGGTGAGCTTGGGGACCTGGAATCCCTGTGGGTCTCGGGCCCCTGTGAGGGGGGTCCAGATCCTTGGGGTGGAGTTTGACCCAGAGTTGGGTGGAAGAAGGGCCTGGGAGAAGGAGGCAGCCAAGGTGAAGCAGAGGTTGAGTCTGTGGCATGTGTGCCACCCCTCCATGGGGGGCACATGGCACTCATGAAGGCAGTGTTACTACCAGTGCTTCTGTATGCCTTTCTGGTCTTCCCTCCTCCAAAGCACATCATCCACAGAATCCACAGAGCCATGTGCATTTTTTTCTGGGGATCCATAATGGAGAAGAAAAAAACTATACAAAAAGAAATGGACCAGGGGAGTGGGATGCCAGACATCCACCTGTTCCTGCAGGCACAGTACATAAGCCAGAGCTGCAACCAAAACAGCTTGTCTTGCCAAGTATTTTGCAGGTCACCTCCTGAGACCATCGGGGGTGTATGCAACAGCCAAAGGGAGACCATGTACCACGGAATACCTTTACTTCTACAATGTGCTGAATGGAGTGAGTATGGGCTACAAAAGGAAAGTCTGGTGACTATGACCAACCACAGAAAGATACAGAATGCAGGCAAAGACAGAGACACAAACAAGCTATTGAACATGGAGCTGCTTCCCAAAGACAACTGCCAAGCCGTCTGGGACTGGATCTTCCACAAGGACCTATGAAAGCACCACAGAGACTTGAACTGGCTAATAGCTCACCATGTACTCCCAGTGAGGATGTGGAGATTCAGAGAGGAGTGAGGGACTAGCCCCAACTGCCCCAGGGAAAGCTGCGAAGATGAAAGCGAGACCATCAACCACCTCCTATAGTGTTGCCCCTATGCCAAGAGAGTGTGGGAAAAGATAACTATATATAGATATCATCTAGCATAAAACTTTCCATCACACACCTTTAACCACATTAAGAAACTGCACACCCGTTACAATAAATACACCCGCTGCCCTGCACCCCCATGCACCCACCTGCTGCCCTTCCCTAACCCAATCGCAGTCCCTTAGTCCAAGCCCCAATTTCAGGTTTACATTCTCAGTTCGTTCACTGTTTTTGTTGCTGTCAATGTTGCTGTCACTTCCACTGATGCTGTTGCTGTCTTCCCTGCTGTCTCCAGGTCCAGTTGCATCATTGTACTTCTTGTTCTCCCCGTCCTCTTCCCCTCCCAGGGGGTCTTTGAAGAGCTTGTGCCAAGTGGAGTGGAGCTTGTGCCAAGAGCTTTTCCAGGTGGAGTTGGCTGCATCTTCTCCATCCTCTACCACTGCTTTCTGGTAGTAGGATTGAAGTTCGCTCAGAAACATTTTAACAGTCTGTTTCCTTGAGCTCTGTATGTCTGTACATCAGAAGGTTCCTGCATTGCCATAGGGCACTCCTGACACAGGACACAAACTGGTCAAAATGGGTTGTCAGGGACCCCTGCTGTTTAGTGTCTGTATAGTGTTGCCTCCCTTGTCATCAGCCTGACCCCTGTCGCCTCTTAGTGGAGCCAACTTACCTTTTTCCACACTCTTGGTGTAGGGGCAGCGCCATAGGAGGTGGTCGATGGTCTTGCTTTCATCTTGGCAGCTTTCCCTGGGGCAGTTGGGGCTAATCCCTCTCCCCTCTCTGTAACTCCATGTCCTCACTGGGAGTATACAGTGAGCTATTAGCCAGTTCAAGACTGTAGTCCTTTCATACCTATCTATTTATATGGAAATACATTTTTCAATGCAACTCAGAAATGACCACTAAGGTGACATCTTGGGGGCATCTGAATCCCAAGTCACTGGGCTTGGGCCTGCACACAGGATGCCCGCCAAAGGATTTGGAAGCATCTGAAGCCCCAAGTGGGAGTGGAGGATGTTTGCCTGTAGTAGGGCTGCATTTGGTTCTTGAATGACTCATGGATTTGGAATTGATTTGGCTGATTTGACTTGGGACACAAAACATTTTCTTAAAAAAAAACCAAAAACAAAACCTTGAGGTAGCCTCCCATCAGCATTCAAAGCCTGATGCAATGCATTAAAGGTACAGAAAGGGATGAACAGAGTGTAGGGATGTAAGGAGTGGAGGAAAGAGATTCAAAGCTCAAAACAATGGCAGTGGTGATAAGTAAGCACGAGATGGAAAAAGAGTTGACAAGTGCAAATGAAGAGACAGATGGAGAGTAGAGGAAGGTGGACAACAGCAGTAGTCATGATGTCAGAAGGAAGACAGAAGCAGATGACAGCAGAAGCAGCAGGAGAAGGTATATTGAGTGAGAAGCAGGAGCATGACAGCAGGCTGTCCCACCAGGAGTGACATGGCAGGAAAACATGGAAAAGGCACTGAGAAGCTAGAGAACAGTGGAGGATGTGGATAAAGGCAACTTTAACTGGCAATGGGAGGCAGCTGGGACTGACGATGGACAGACATGATTTCCTGGAAAAGTTACTGTTTGAGATTTTGGAGGTGAAAGTGGAGCATCTCACCAGCCTGATTTCTTTCTTGAACCAAAAGACTTGGGAATTGACTTACTAGGATGAAGAAGGGTATGAGAACTTTTGGAAGAAATATGCAGAAAAATGTGGGAGGAAGGAATTAAGAGGGATAAAGTTCAAAGCAGGGGAAAAGTCAAAAGAAAAAGTGATTATAGTCCAAATGTACTTGGATCTACTAGAGGCAAAAGATGGATGGAAAAGTAATCCAAAAGGTAGTGTTGATAGAGAAAGTACAGGACAAATATGGTATCTGGATGGGGTCTTGGAGGGCACAAGTAGTGTAACAACAGATGAATAAAGCCCAGGTAGGATGCTGCACCTCCTGTCAGTGATCCAGACTGGGACACATTAGGGTTTTATAATGTACCACAGGCAACCAAAACAGTGAAGCAAACGCAGAAAGGCGGGGCACCTGCCCATACACTGTCCTCTTATGGTGTGCTACAGATGTGAAAGGACGGGACAGAGCAACTGAGTGCCAGGAGTCCCTCAAATACACTATTTGTAAGGGAGAAGGACACTTGTATCATAGGTGGCCAACAGCCTTTGCAAATATAGTCTGACCCCCTGAGGAACAGCAAAACCTGGAGGAGGAGAGAAGGAGAGTAGGGGTTGGACACTGAGGCAGAAATGGTAGAAAAAACCTCCACAGGAGGGTCAAACAGAGAAAGAAGGAGGCAAAATTTCTGTGATTGAGGCAGCATAGGAGGAAATAGGAAATGGAATGGAAGGAAAGGCAGGAACAGCAAACAGTTCAGACATGGAGGTGGGGGTGGGGAAGAAAGAAGACACCCTACAGACAACAGAAGTGGAAATGGAGCAAGAGAAAGAACCAGAAAGACAGGCCAGGAAAAAAAAAGAAAATGCAGTGGTTGAAGACCAGGAAGAAGAAACTGATAATGAGGGAGGTGAGTAAGAGGAAGAGTTAGAGAGCAGTTTCCTGTCACTAATGCCTCTGGGTTCCAGCCCAGAGTGGAGCCCAAAAGGTGGGGAATGGTGGGGAGGTGGGAATGTACAAGTCTTCCTAAATGCGAAAGCGATCCAGCAGCTTGCAAAGGTTACAGGAATGCGAGTGAAGGATGGGGAGGAGTTAATCACCCCAAACAGTGGCACAGATGTACCTTAAAAGGACAGGTGCACTGAGGTCAAAGCAAGCATCGATGAACCTTAAAGAGACAGACACACTCATTTTAAAACAAGCATAAATGGCATTGAAAAATAGTTTCATTTAACATCAAGAACATCTTAACAAGGAAAAGATGAGAACAGATTGAATCAGTGTTGGACCAAGGGCAGACATGATCTGCCTACAAGTATGTGGTATACTGGGAGAGAAGGATTATAAACACTTTGAAGGAAGGTGGAGATGGGAACCAGCTTGGGGTCAGGGACAAATGAGAACAAAATGGCAGGGGTAGCAATATTATTCAAGATCCAGGAGCTGAGAGCAAAGCAGGCAGAAGTCATCAGTGGTAGACTGCAACAAATGATACTATCAGTCAGGGAAACTAAACATTTTCAATGCATATGCACCACCAGAGAGGGAGGGAAGGAATGTGCGGCTTAAAAATTTAGCAGTTTACATGGTTGGAGAGAGACCCTGCATAATAGCGGGAGATTTCAATTGTATAATCGAAGTGGGCGACAGGGGAAGGAGGAAATGGAGCTTTAGACAGCTCATCCAAACTGTTAAGAAATATAATAAAAGAAAAGTTGCTAAGAGATGTGTGGGCAGGGGAGAAAGTTTTCACTAGAACAGACCCCCAGTGGAAAGAAACAATCAAGAATTGATTTTGTGTTTGCATCAAAAGAAATAGGGATAAGAAAGAAAGAAAGAAACCATACACGTGGCTTTTAGAGATTACCAGATGCTGAAGGTGGAAATGAGTCTTGGTCAGAGCCGCATGAGAGGGAAGGGATTGTGGAAGCTAAATTTGTGGCTGTTACAAGATAAAGAGATCTGTCAAAAGTACACAAGGAAGTATGAGGGGCAGCAAATACTGAAGAAATATTTCAGGAGTACCAGAGAATTGCGGATAATGGTGAAGGACAATTCGCCAGAAAGGAAAGCCAAAGATGCACGGGGAAAAGAACAAAGAGCTAAGAGAGCTGCAAAGAAATATACAGGTGCTGCTAAAGGAAGCTGCAGAAGGAAGACAGGTATGAGAAGAACTAGAAGAAACAAGGCAAGAGTTAAAAATCTGGTTTAAAAGAAAGGTGAGAGAAAATGTTCTAACAAGCATTCTGGGTGGGAAAATGACAAGTGGTCCCAATATTTTTTTGGCTAGAGTGAAGGCAGCAAACGGAGAGTTTAAGGCAATGGGGGAAGAAGATGGTGCCTGGATGCAAAAGCAGGAGGAGGTGTTGGAGGCGACAAAAAGATTTTACAAGAAGCTATGCCAGAAAAAGGAAACAGAAAGGAAGAACTATTTCTTGAAAGAAACTGAAGAGAAAGTAGAGCCAGAGGAAACAAAGAAGATGGATGAAAAGATGAGCTTAAAGGAAGTGGAAGAGTGTTTTAAAACCTTTAAAAGAGGAAAGTCACCAAGAACAGATGGACCGCCTGTGGAATTTTATGAGAAGTATTGGGCATGGGTACGGAGGGAAATAATAGTGGAAGTTTTTGAGGAAATAGTAGAAATAGGAGAGGCAGGGAAAGATTTTACAAGAGGTACTGTGATCTTACTCTTCAAAGACAGGGGAGAAGGGACTCCTGAAAAACTAGAGATTGATTATGCTCTATAATATGGACTATAACTTAATGGCCAAGATCCTGGCTTTGAGTATGAGGACAATTTTTCAGAAGATAATACATGAAGACCAAGTAATTCATGGTATCAGTCAGAACTATCTCCAAAGCAATTGGAGTGATCAGAGGTACATTGTCTTACATCCAACAGAGGAAAACAAACACATTCATAACAAACCTAGATTTAGAAAAAGCATATGACAGAGTAGATCATTATTACATATTTGTAGTGCTAGGAAAAATGGGGTTCCCAGAGTAATTTATATCTTGGATAAGTTTATTGTATGGAGAAGCAGAGAGTCAAGATCAAATTAATGGACACCTAAGCAGGGCATTTAAAATCCACAAAGGGGTGAGACAAGGGTACCTACCCCCTGTTGCCATTACTACGTGTGTGCAGCATGGAACCTTTAGCACCAAGAATAAGAGAAGACTAGGTCATAAGCAGAGTAAAGATGCCAAGAGGGGGAGAGGTAAAATGCATAATATACATGGATGATATAAACATAGTACTTAGAGACAGACTTTCAATAGAAAAGGTGCTAAAGCATATATCAGAGCAATGGGGATTAAACTAAATGCATTAAAAAGCACCATAATGGGACTGGGGAACTGGAGGGACTTGAAGAAGTTGGGCCTTCAAATTAGAGAGAAATAGATAAGAGCGCTAGGGATCCTGACAGATGCTGAGAGGAAAGGTAATACAGCATGGGAAAAGGTGATGGTAAGGCTATGGCAAATACTTACTTTGGTTAGGGCCCGGAAGGACACTGTTCTTTGCGACAAAGGTGGCAGTGTTTAAAGGCTGGCTGTACTACTGCCAAATATTCAATATATGGGAATTGTATTTTCACCTGTGTGGCAGCAAAATAATGGGGAAATGTGTGTTCTTCTGGAATGCCAAAAAGAAAAAAGTTGGCTAGAACTGAACTGTACAAAGCAAGAGAGATGGAGTGGGGTTGCCAGACTTGGGATTGCTTGTATATGCAAAATATTTAAGCGCAACATGCAAGGCGGTAACAGAGGAAGAGAGGGAAAGCAGTGTGTATCGCCCAATTTCATGCAGCTGCAATTTTGAGGAAATGGGGAATATATCAGACCTCTTTGAAGAGTCCGTAGGCATGGCAACTGATTCATTATATCAGGATGGAAGGATTCATGCAGAGGTATAAAATAGGGAAGGTAGGGTTGGAGGTCCTGAAGAAACATAAGAAATTGACTAAAGTGGTAAGGGAGAGAGACAAGATGGCACCAATTAGAAACTTCACAGAAGGACAAGTGAAGAAGGTGTGGGGAGCAGAGGACAGGTAAACAGCTAAAAGGCAAACATACTGACCTACCGTGGATGGTTGTAAGAAATACCTTGCTGGTGAGAGGAGTAGGGCTTGATAAGCTCAAGATGCTCAAGGGAGAGGTGGAGGAAAGACAAAACAGTGGGATGTGTTTTGGGAGTGTACATATGAAAAGGGGGTGTGGGAAAGGGCCCATTACTTTGAGTGTCACCAAAATATACCTGTTATTAGCACAGGAGAAGGTACTATACGGACTCATAATAAAGGGACCAGAGGAAATCTCTGGGTGGTTAAGGGGTTGTCTTTCACTGAAAAAGAGGGGCTGAAGCTTGGGTTACATGAACTGAAATACTACATTGATCAGGACCAGAAAGAGATTGGAAAGGAAGAGGCAGAGAAAAAAGGACTGGATACACTTATTTTACTAAACCAACAAGGAGAGACTGAAGGACTGGATGGGAGGGGCAGAGAGTTCCAGGTAGTTACTGAGGTAAGAGTTTTTCATGGGGTTCCGTATGAAGAAAAAGATTTCTGTAAGGGTTTGTTCTCTGTGGGAAGTTTATATACATTTTTAAGGGTTTAATATATTGTCTATTTGTATATGTAGTTGTTTCTGTCATATGATGTCTTGGTAAAACAAGGATGTTCAATATGTATAGTTTTGTAAGTGTTGGGTGAAAGCTGGGATTCCAGTTTTCTCCAATTTAAAAAAAATCCCCAATTTTCAGTTAGAAAAAGTAACCCCAAATCCACATTTTTTTGTGATTTAAATGAAACATCAGTAATATGGTTTAAGTGATCAGAAACTGATTTAAACCTGTAACAGAGCAGACGTTCAGTGTACATAAACCAGTTTGAAAATGGCTGAAACTGGTTTGAGATAAACCTGGTTGAATATAGTATCAGACTTACCTAATTTGGGTCAAACTGGTTTATGCAATGTCTGTCCCAGGCTGCTTTCTGGTTTAACTTAAAACAGAGTCCCACAACATCCCAGATGCTTTGCAGCCCTGGGCTGGGCTCTCTACTCCGGAGCAGGGCTGGCCTTGCCCCTCTGCCTGGATTTCCCCTGCCCCCGCCACTCCCTGCTCAAGCAGGGATTCCTCCCCTCTCCCACAGCATGGACTGTAGCCAGCATGTGGCATGCTAGCTAATACTGAGAGATGTCTGTGTAAGCCAGACAGAACAAAGGCAGACAGGACAGTATCTGCTTAGGCCTTTTTGGAGCTAATCAACAGGTCAGCTGGTAATGTCCCTGCATTCCTTCCTTTGGAAAAAAGTTGTAAGAAGAGCTTGAACTAATGAGAAGGGCTTTTGTTTTCTTGATGGGCTGCTAAATTCTGTGTTATCAATTCCCTGCTGTCTCCCTCACAGCAAGGGGGGGGGGGACGACCCCTCTCTAATCAGAGCATCTTGCTGTGGCCTGGCCATGCCCCCCTCAGCTCAGCACTGTCAAAGGCTGCTCTAGCATCTCTCAGCTTCTAGCCTGTGCCTGCATTTTCTCAGTCCACAGGGACTGTCTGAGCATTTGCAAACCAGTTCAGCCTAGCCAGGTTAGATTAACCTGCAAAGACTGAATCAATTCAGGCTCAGGATTTCTGACCGTCTATCCCTAGCCTATGAGTCTAGGTGACATGTTCACTAGTGTAAGTTCCTGGTTCCAACCATGTTAATTAGGTATTTTTAATTGTTTTGTCTGTTAATGTTCCAAGTTGATACAGATATTTGGCCCACAGATTCTTCCACTTATGCTCATTCAGCAAGAAGATTCACAGAAATCTATTTAATGAGTAAAACATTGCTCAGCATGACTAAGAATATCAGAAAGCTAACATGAAATAACCAATGCCCAGGGTACTAGCTTAGGAGACAAATGGCCTGAGACAGACCATACATTTATACCTGTATAACTTATATTGGCATAGTACCCCAATGCAATTGTATTGGAATCTGAAGAGAAAAGACAAAACAATAATTTTGGGGCGGGAGGTAGAGGGGAGGCTAGCTTTCTATCTTTCATATATCAAATTAATAATACTGTTATTAAACAAAAAGTAAAATATCTGCATTGGCTCCCAGGTACATATTAACTATGTATAAGTTATTAGCGAGTATATTTATCAAAAGTTATAGCTGTAGCTCAAACAAAATATGTCACCCTCTTCAGTTTTCCTTTCCTTTATTTTCATGATACAACTGCTAACAGTGGAAATTCTAACAAAGGTATAGAGAGAAATTATACCTGATCCTCCATCAAGATTTGAGATTACTTTATAAGCATTAAGGAAGTGCTAATAATAGCAAGATAAAAACCTGAACAAAAGACTATGAAAGTAAGTGAGAATTTTTCTATTGACTTTAATAGGCTTTAGCTCAAGCATATGATATATAAATCTTTTCTCCCCTTAAATGCACTGGTTTAGCTGAAATATAAATGTCAGTCTC
>NW_017729006.1:4127874-4129348 GCF_001723915.1 Gavialis gangeticus
TTTTCTATTGACTTTAATAGGCTTTAGCTCAAGCATATGATATATAAATCTTTTCTCCCCTTAAATGCACTGGTTTAGCTGAAATATAAATATCAGTCTCCTATAAAAAAGCAAGGGGAATTCAGGAAATCTTTAAATGGAAAGTGGACAGAAGAGGAGGAAAGGGCTTTGTTTACTGTGGAAAGCATTTATTAAAATCATCTTCTCTAAATGAGAACATAATAATGGGCAAGGTACCCATTTCCGTTGATCTCTTTACAAGTTTTAAACCCCAGAAATTATATTTCTCTGGATTTTGGATTCAGAACTTGAATTTCATTTTGGATCCAGACACCTGATTCTACAATTATATAAAACCAAAGTTCAGGAGTGCCTTTATCTGGAGATTCTGTTCAGAATAATTATCCATTTATTCAATAATTAAATAACTCTCTCTCTGGAGGGTTTGGATAAAAATTGACTGTTCTAAACTACCCCTGGCTTTGGTTTACGAAATGAAAGCCTGACAATGTTATACAATATTAAAACTATTCCTAAACATGTCCCATTTCTAACTAAACCCACACCTTACCTCCTTCATTACTTCTGCTCAAACAAAAGATACATCCATGTCCATAAGCCCAATGCCCATGGTAACAAGAAGATATCTGTTTATACAGGGTTTGCACAAAAAGATAACTCCTAGGAGAAAGTGAGTCCTGAAATAGAAGGCCTGGTTCTTTTTCCATTTAAGTCATGAGATTTTACCCATAATATATTTTCTAACAAATTAGAAAGCTCAAGTCCATCATCTACAAGATAGATTATATTGTATTACTTAAAATTAATTACATTTAACATAAGATCCAATTATAATTAATATGTACTTTGAGATTTGCATTTACTGACATTTATCCTACTATATATCCATCCCTTATCATTGCATTAATATGCATAAGGGTTTTTCCCCATAGACTTTATAATACAATAGGGTATCTTCTCCCTTTTTACCAGAACAATTATACCAAAATCTATTCAATACTTGCAGTGGCTATAAATATATATGAAAAAACAAAACAGAAATATCTAGCTGCTATTGTGAATTCATTGATAGGAAGTAATACATAATAAAGGAAGTACCAATATCTAGCATGATCAAGATACACAAAAGAAAAGATGATATTGATGGTAAAAAATGTAGTGTCGAAAGTCAGGACAAAGCTGTTGCAAAAGATTCTTCTCTCAAATTCTAGTTCAGAACTTTGTGAAAAGTCCCATTAAAATCAGTAGAACTATGCGTATGCTTAAAATTGATGCTTAATTATGTTGCAGAAACAGAACCTGAAGATACTGAAACAACCATTTAGATTAAAGACTGTACATCAGAATATGTCAAGACCCAAAGATGTCTACATAAGTCTTGGCTGTGCTGGAGATTGGATGGTCAATTTCTGTGAGATTCTTCAATTTTATTATAAAATTGTTTATGTCTATG
>NW_017729006.1:4134348-4139090 GCF_001723915.1 Gavialis gangeticus
ATTACCTAGTCTTATGAGTTCATTCAGGTGGTACTCTAATGAACACATTGTGGCTAGGGACAGACATTCAAAAAGCCTGAGCCTGAATTGATTCAATCTTTGCACGTTAGTCTAATCTGCCTAGGTTGAACCAGTTTACAACTGAAAAGACATTGCCTTGGAACTGAGGAAATGAAACAGGGGGCACTAGAGCAGCCCTCCCCTCCCTTCTACAGTGCTGAGCTGAGTGGGGGGCATGGCCAGGCCCCAGCAGGATGCTCTGATTAGGGAGGGGTTTAAACCCCAACCCTGTCAGCACAGTCCCAGGCTTTTCCCCACTCACTGCTCAAGGGTCAGGAGAGTTGCCAGCCCCCAGCCCAAGGCTAGCACTCTTAAGTAAAAGGGGAGCGGGGGGTGCAGTTCATGATACTGAGCTTTTCAATCTCCCTCTCCCTGCTTCTTCATACTGTGTGCAGCAAACCTGACAGGCGAAGGAGGCAGCAGAGAGCTGATAACACGGCATTTAGCAGCCCATCAAGAAAACAAAAACCTCTCTCATTAGTTCAAGCTATTCTGAAACAGCTTTTTCCGAGGAAGGAACGGAGGGACATTACCAGCTGACCTGCTGATTAGCTCCAAAAAACCCTAAATGGACACTGTCCTGTCTGCCTGTCCCAGTGAAACTAAACACACACACAGACACACACACGCACGCATGCCTCTCAACATTAGTTAGCACAGGATGTGTCTAGGGTCTGTAGGGCTGGGGTCTGTGCTGTAGGAAATGGGAGAGAGGGAGGGAGGGGAGCAGTGAGGGGGGTGGGACAGAGGGAACCCAGGCAGACCATGCTGTGTCAGCTAGGGAGCAGAGAGGCGGAACCAGCCCTGTTCTCTGGAGCAGAAAGACAGTCCAGCCCAGCCAGCCCAGGGCTGCAAAGCATCTGGGATGCTGGAGGACTCTGATTTAACTTAAACCAGGAAGGGGTCTGGGATGGAAGTTGCATAAAATGGTTTGACCCAAATCAGTAAAGTCTGATACTACATTCAACCAGGTTTATCTTAAACCAGTTTCAGCCATTTTGAAACTGGTTTATGTGCACTGAACTTATGTTCTATTACAGGTTTAAAACAGTTTCTGATGACTTAAACTGGTTTGTGTGTAATGTCTGTCCCTAACCCATAAGAGCATGCTTGAAGCAGCACGTGGGTGTCCTGCTTTTACCCTCTTCCTGGGTTGGTCTATTTGAACAGTCTTTTACTGTGAGAGCACTGTCTCTAGTCTTTGGCTTCTCATCTGGTCTTCAGCTCTCCCTTAAGGTGTATGCCTCTAAAGAGAGGCAAGGTTCTGCTTTATCTTCTGGTCCACACTTGGCTGAGCCAGGTTGTTTCCCTTTGTTTATCTTCCCAGCCTAGTATTTTTTGCAAGTACAGTGCAGCAAGGCTAGTCTGGCCCAGAGATGGACTTCAGCTCTTTCTTTGCCACGCTGCTTCACCACAGATTTACCCCCAACCCATGTGGCTCAGTCTTATGCTCCTCCCCAGCTCCACTCCCTCCCCCACTGTGGGGGGCCTCAATCTCCCCCCCACAGCAGCAGCCCGCCCTCACCCCATGTGCAGATCTGGGGGTGCATACCCCTGTGCCCTCCAGCAGTGTACGCAGCAGTAGGAGCACCCCCCCATCCCCTGGATGAGCCACTTGCAGCTTCATCCTGTGTCCTGCCCCGGCTATGTAGTGCCTGCCCCAGCCCCACTCCTACTCCCTCCTTCACTGGGGGGGCCTCGATCTGCCCCCCAAAAAAACCAAGAAAAAAATAAATAAAAATGGGTACATGAGCTGAAACTTTGAGACAAGGGGTACACTTATTTAAAAAGGTTGAAAACCCCTGCCCTAGCTGTTCCATCTGTGGGTGGGATCTGAAAGGTATTTTCAGGACATGTCTATTGGGCTGGGGCTTATACAAAACAAAAACGATTGTAGTGGGCTCTCTCTAGGACCCTTCAATAATCTCTCTAGGACCCCTAATATCCTTGGGCTGGCTCTGCCCCTTCCAGTCACCAGCTCCCTTTCCTCAATGGGACACAGGAGTTAGTCCCTCTTTACTAATTAAAAGCTGTAGTAATCTGGAGCCTGTTTCTCTGCAGTCTGTACCTGTGGCCTGCCTCTGCAAGCCAGCTAACAGCTCTGAAGTCCACTTCACTGGAGGCTTCACCCTGCACTCAGTAACAGGGGTTAGGAGACCCTATTACAGGGGATGAGTTATATGCGACAAAATATAGTACTATATTTACCAACAGTCTGAAGGAATATTTTTTCTTCATTTTGCCTTTCAAAAAAAAAATAAAGATACACATTTTATTGGAGGGCAAGTCGTATACAAGAAAATATTCCCTCCCCAATGAAGCCCAATCCAAGTGTTGTATTAAGTGTTTAGGTTTGGCTTCAGTGTACATGCCCACTGCACTAGAGCTGAATTTCATTTATCTTTATAAACATTGGTTCCAATACTTTAATGGATTTGCTTAGTCCAGTGGTTCTCAACCCTTTTAGACTCAAGGTAGCCCTCCAGAAATGCCAGGTCTTAGTTTCCACTCATTTTTTGACTACAAAACAATTTTTCTGACTAATAAAACAATTTTTCTGTTGCAAAGAGCTCACAAAGGCCACAATAGGTCAGAATATGTTTTTAACACTATGAATTCCTACATGAAATTTCTGGGTTTACCTTGTGAGTCACACCTATATTGCTAACATTGTAGTAACTGTGCTGAGCAATTTTTCCACACGTGGACAAATCCTCATTTATCCCCTCTTCATTTTGTTTTTGCTTACACATAGGGTTTTTATGGATTAACCACATATATGGATGCACATATTCTGAAATGAAAGTTTCTACATGTGGAGTCTACCTGGAAGAACTATTCCACTTCAAATTTATTCCTTATGTTATTCCAAATTAATCTGCAAGTAAAGACAAGGACTTGGAAAAGCTATATATATGTTTTCCAACCTGGATGTTCAAACACGCATTTAGGAAACAGAACAAAAATAAACTGATTTTCAGAGGTTCTGCACATCACTGGCTCCTACTGAAGTCAATAAGGAAGTACAACTGCTTGGCACTTCTGAAAAGTCAGACTGCTTAGCTTTGCAACACAATTTGTCTCTGATAGGTAGAAGGTAAATGTCAATTTTTAATTAATGTTATGAATTGGACATTATTACCATACTTATAAAAATAAATATGTTCAAATTAACTTGGAAAGTTATTTAATAGAAATAATCAAACCATCACAGCACTAGATTTCACCGATAGCATATAAAAGGTCAGCATGCATATGTACTATGCTAAATATAGACCCAGTCTCAGTAATACCTACTCAAGTCAATGAAACCGGATCTCTCATACCAATTTAACTTGGATATTATTTTATATTGGATAGCATGTATTACAATGAGACTTGTTCCTAAATGTCAAGCACAGACTGTGAAATTAAGTAACGGGGGAAACAACATTTAGTTACATTATACACATACCTTACCTTACGCATATAAATGCATCATTTGCACTTGTACTTTTTCCACCAGGAAAAAAAACCCTGTGATTACAATCCAGAACAGGTCAGGCAGGGTCTGCTTAAGCCTAGAGGGCTCATTGGTCATACTTTAGTTAAAGCAAGCCAGCAACCTCAGTCAACAGCATGTTAGGTAGTGATGTTGCTAGCATTCATATCCATCTGCCACTTACTCTCCAGCCCAAAAGGCCAAACACCCACCATGTACAGCCAGACGAGTAGGAACAGACTTCTTCCTGAATCCAGAGCAAGGCTTGAAACTCCATCTCTGGAGCTATAGCACCACACTAATCACTCTACCACTATACCCAATTATCTAAGGCATGGGGTGTGGGGTTGCAGCCTGGCCAAACCAGCTCCAATTAGTGGTGAGGGGTGGGGCCACTGGGGCCCCTCAGTCAATTGGAGGTGTGGGGGGCCCACCACACTCTGCTTGTGAAATGGTTGCCCGGGCCTACAGTCTACCTGCAAAATCTGGGGGGTTGCCCACATCCACATTTTGCCCTCACAAATTAGGTAGGTCCCCGTTCATGAACAGTAATAATTGAAAAACCCTATACTTTTTATACACTTATCCACTGCAACTTTGTCTGACCCATAATCATAGAAAAGTAGATCTGGAAGGAACCTCCAGTGTCCCAGACTTCAAAATGGCAGTGGGGGCACTTTAACAAAAGCTCCTTGAGCAAGCTTTAGTTTAGTCAAATGGGTCGCCAACTGGCTGGGAGGCCGCACTCAGAGGGTGGTAGTGGATGGGTCCTTCTCAACCTGGAAGGACGTGGGCAGTGGGGTTCCTCAGGGCTCGGTCCTCGGGCCCGCGCTATTCAACATCTTCATCAGCGATTTGGACAAGGGGGTAAAAAGCACCCTGTTCAAATTTGCTGATGACACTAAGATGTGGGGGGATGTGGGCACACTAGAAGGAACAACAGGCTACTATCTAACCTAGACAGGTTACAAGGGTGGGCGGATGAGAATAGGATGGGTTTCAACACAGACAAGTGCAAGGTGATGCACCTGGGAAGGAACAACCGGCACCATAGCTATAGGTTGGGGAACTCCCCTCTTGTCAGCATGGAGGCGGAAAAGGATCTTGGAGTCATCATTGACGCCAAGATGAACATGGGTCGGCAGTGTGGGGAGGCAGTTAGGAAGGCCAACCGTACCTTGCCATGCATCCACAGATGCAT
>NW_017729006.1:4139257-4143262 GCF_001723915.1 Gavialis gangeticus
AACAACGGTCACAAGCTGGCAGAGGGTAGATTTAGGTTAGACATCAGAAGGCGCTATTTCATGGTCAGGGCGGCTAGGGTCTGGAACCAACTTCCAAGAGAGGTGGTGCAGGCTCCTACCCTGGGGGTTTTTAAGAAGAGGTTAGATGAACACCTTGCTGGGGTCATTTGATCCCAGTACTCTTTCCTGCCACGGCAGGGGGTCAGATTAGATGATCTGCTCAGGTCCCTTCCGACCCTAGAAACTATGAAAGCACCCCTGCCGCCATTTTGAAATGTGGGGACGCTGAATACACGTGACATGGAGGCTGCTGAAGCATGCCAATTAGCACGCTCCAGGAGATTCGCAGCAAACTCTATTAATCAAGTCTGCTCTCACACATGCTAATTAGCATGCACTGGAGCACAGTTCCGTCATGTGCATAAGTGCCCCGAGATTTCAAACAGGAATCCATAGTAGCAAAGTATATCACATCCACTGCTCTTTCTCCCCTGCCATAATGTTATAGAAAGAAATCAAGTTGGTCAGGCATACCATCCTGGTACTGAGGTCAGACTGACTGAGTGATGAGTCATTCCCCAAATCCTTTTCCTTCTCTTTCTTAAAGATGGGCACTACATTTGCCATTTTCCAGTCATCTGGGAACTTACCCAACCTGTATGAGATCTCAGAGAAGACTCTGAAATAACCTTAGCCAATTTGTTCACTATGCTACAATGGATAAACCTATCTATGAGGCCTTTCAAAATCTGAAGACTGATCCTTCGACAACTTACATGTGTCAGTATTTCCCCAGTTGAACTGTCACAGTTAACTCAGTAGGTCTACTGTTGTGCATAGTTATTCACATGAAAACCTGTCTAAGAACCTGGTTCTATACAGAAAGGGTCTTGATTATTTACCTTTTATATTTGCTCTGATGTTTTATTTTATAATTGTCAAGATTAACCATTAAAATCCTATCTTTAAAATGTTAAAAGTATGAAAAGGCATTGACATAAATGAAAGAAGAAAGAAATTCAGAGTCTGTTGTCAATTATTTAAACAAAATGCTCTGAGTTAAGGATAGCATAATGATACTTTATTCTTCTGTGAACCTTTTACCTACGGTTTTCTATACCAAACGTTATTGGATTAACTCTCACATTCCAAGTGTAAGAATGCAGTAGTCCAGTGGAACCTATAAGGATACCACTACTGGAATGTAGTCACTTGTAAATTGTGGGAACTATTTAACTGTAATCAAGTACTAAAGAAATGCGTAGTAACCAGAGTTACTGTGCAGTGCCAGCGGCGAATGCCTTTTAAGTGATGCTACTGCGCAGTAGCCTAATTATACTACTCAGTAGTGTTTTAGTGCTGTTGGTGCTGTGATGCACTACTGCAAAGTATTATTCAGCTACTGTACAGTCAGTATCTTGTGTAGACGTGTCCACAGACACTGGAATTTTGCGGTCCTCAGCTAGCAGGTCTACTCTGGAGCAGGGAACTGGAGGTATGAGGTGTCTGGGCCTGGGCAGTTTACCAGAAAGGTCTAGCCCCAGAGTTGTAGACCCTGGAAGTTCTGAAGCAGAAAATCCACGTTCCTGGTCCTGAAACAATCTGCCAAAAGTTAATACTCCTGGCAGTGGACTCTTGGCACAGTTCAAGACAGTTGTGGAAGAACTCTGCCTTGGATTTGGTAAATATTTCTCAGGTCTGAAGTATTTCAGATAAACATTTTAGGCTCAACAAACTGACATTTTCTGACAAATCTTTGATTTGCCAGAAAATTTTTGATCAGCTCTGATGATTGAACTGTCTTATGGTGCAACATGTGCTTTGCAATGGGTTTAGCACTGCAGTTCTAAGTCCAGTCTGATGATTTAAAATTGAAATTTCATTACAAGGTATAAAAAACTTGGCACACTGGAAAGAAGACAACAAACAAATGGAAGATCACAGCTATTCACACCCTGTTTTATAGTTTAGTTTTTCCTCATGTTAAGACATGAGCTATGAGACACAAACTTTTGGATTAAGTACCAAACAACTAGACTAGAGAGATACTTAAAGACCTAATACAGAAAAAAACCTCAAGTAAAATAATGCCAATAAAAACAGGTTCTTCTCTGAGATGCATTTTATTACTCAGATATTTTTCATTTATATACATTAAAAAATGAAAGATTCACACCTAAGAATTCTTGTGTCAGTTGATAGCTGTAACATACTGAACAAATGGTATATTATGCAGAAGTAAAAGGAGAGAATTTTAAATTTAAAATGTATTGTTTGAAATTATTATAATTCTTTATTGTAGTTACAAATGAGTGTGCAAGGGGTTGTTCAGGAAAACACTCTTCCTTGATTTCTTTTTTACACTGTAATTTTATAAAATGTTTTTTCTTTAGACATTGTGAATTATTTGTAGTAAAAATGCTTAGTGTCAGGGAACATCGTAAAAAGACACTGATTTGTGGAGATGGTTTCAAAAAGAAAAAACAACCCTTTAATTGTGATGCATCAAAATTTTGGACCAGAGCCCAGCAGCTTGGCATTTTGAGGAAATCCCAACCAGAACCCTGATTCCAGTATCTGCATTTGTTTCTCTGTTTGTTACTGCTGATTAAAACTCAAGGTCTGAATAGCAAAGTGTAGCAAAATTTAGATCTAAAGCCAAATGTTACAATTAAGGCTCTTTTCTAGTGCTATTATCCCCTTCGTGAGTTCAATTTTCTACAGTTTAAAAAAGGCTGAGGACAAGCCCTGAAATGAAAAATTAGAGAAAACGAACTTCATATAAGTCAAAATATTACACACATATCAGAGTTCCTATGGGCCCACACGTAAATAACTGAACAGGAAAGAGAGAAATGACAGCACATGAAATAAAACAACAAAATTATTGCTTAAAAACAACCAAAATTTATTCTTCTCCCTTTGACTGGACTAAGAACAGCAAAAATGGTACATGAGATACATCCCTTGCCAGTTTTTTCTCATGATCATTCCTTTTACTGTTTAGCACCTACACCTTACAGCAATTTAAAACTCCACATTCCTTTCTACGAACCCCACCGATAAATTTTACATATAAAGCTTGAATAGCATTTAACACAGATATTAATGAAATAACTTCTCCCAGTTCAGAACAAAATCTGCCAAAAAGGGCAGTTACTTGACAGAAGATTGCCTGCCTGTGTATTTCTTCTCATTTGACTTGGTTTTGTTCTATGTAGAAGAACCCAACCAGAAATCTCTTGGACTTCCTGTCCTAAAACAATCCCTATAATCAAATGCTTTCAAAAGCAGACACGGAAAAAAGATCTTTTCATATAGAACTCAATGCCTTGGCTATAGTGATGCTTGCAAACAAGTCACAATAAAAAAGAGAAGAACGAACTCACCATCCTACATTTTTGTGAAGACAGGATGAATTGATTGCAACCCTCAAGTCCACAGCCCATGGGAACCCACAATTTTTTTTTATCCATGCTGTTCTCTTGCAAGTCTTCTGCCTCCAAATTTCTCTATGTAAGAGACAATAAGGAAGAAGCAGCAGCCAAGAGACTTTCATGAAGCAAGCAATAAAATTTCCCATACCAATACTGCCTTTAAAAATACTCACAACTAAATCTCCTGTAAGCCTACGAAAGACTGGAACGCTTAAAGCGTAGGCACTGAGTGCTGTAACAGCACTTTTTAGAAAGAGCTTCATAAGGCATGTCTTACCCTTCCCTTCATTGCTCAACTCTACCTCTTTCTCACCACAGACAGGGCCAAATTCAGGTCCGCACACATGCAACCACATTAAATCAAGGGCTCGATGAGAACAGTGTCTGGCTCACTGTCATTTGTAACCTTGACCTTTCTCAAAGTAAATATTTTTATTAATGCTTTACAAGCATCTCACTTTTGCTCATTCCCCACGCCTAATACAAGACACACCAAGATGTAGACTGATGGTATGAGTTAGTCCGCTAAGCCCGCCTGGTAAAAAAAACTAACAACAGAGTGCAGATT
>NW_017729006.1:4148262-4150640 GCF_001723915.1 Gavialis gangeticus
AAGATGTAGACTGATGGTATGAGTTAGTCCGCTAAGCCCGCCTGGTAAAAAAAACTAACAACAGAGTGCAGATTGGACAGTGCCAGGATAATAAACTTTTCACCTCCAGGCTACTAATCAGAAGCAGTCCAGGTTAACAGTGACTGACAACTGCTGCCAACTAATGAAAGTTTGGCAAGTGCTGTGAAATATTTTGGTTGACTTAGTCTAGCTCCTAGCAGAAGGATATTTGCAGAACACTGCTAGACAAAATTTGGAAGAGAAGCTATGATTTGAATGAGCACGGACACTCAAGTCCTCCACCTCACATCAAGAACAATGAAGGCTTACCTCCAATGCCAAGAACTTCAGCTCCCATAGCTGATAGATAAAACTATCAATTTAACTTTTAGTCTTTTGTTTTTCTAAAGACACACTGATCCAGCCACCCACAGTGGCTCATTTTCTGAATCACTTTCTCATGTTTTTACATGAATTTAACAATCCTGGAATGCAAAAAAATTTTAAGAGCAAGAATCCAAGACTCCAAGCACAGGATTTCTCATCGTGCAAGACAGAGGACTAGTAACCAGTCAAACCACAAACAGCAGAACGATGACCAAAAACATAAGAAGAATCATATTCCTACATCTTAGGTGTTTCACATAGTTAATCCACATTTCTATTTCCATTACTGCTGATGCTTAAACTTACATAGTAGTACTATGATTTGTTAATATCCAAGACAGAGAGTGACCCATGGTTAGTGTAAAGTCAGGCAGAAGGCAGGGTAGATGTGCACCTTACAGACTAAATAGATATAGCATAAGCTTTCGTAAGATCATTAGATGCCAGACACCAGGGATACTAGATTATAAAAAATCATATTATATTATATTATTAATTTAAAAAAGGATATTTAAATATCTTCATTCCCTAAAATGGATTTTTTATTATGAATTATTACATGCTGTGAGTCCATCTCATTCTTAGTACTTTTAATCACATTTTGGAAAAGCATATTCCCACTTGTGCCTTTAAGTAACTTGAGCAAATGCCTTACCAATAACAACAAAATTTAAAAAAAAAATTAAAATCCTCTTGAAAATTAACTCCTGCCCCCAAATACATGTGTGCTCAAACACGTTTACATTTTTAATCCACCACTGTCACTTGTCCTAAATCAGCTGTGGAAGGGACCAGATTTTGGACTGCTGTTTGTTTGCATGTGGCAGTGAGTAGTGAGTCTCTGCATGAGATTGGAAAATACACCTTGAAGCCAAGAGACAGCCAGGATTGAGCTGTGCCTGAGTCATAATTTCCTCCCAGGACTGCTCCTAGTGCTGTGCAACTACATTCCATTGCTAAGCAAGGGTGGACTTTAAGTCTCCCTCTGGTCCTTACTTCAAAGTGTAACCAATATGTTTCTTTTTAAGAGCTTGGCTTTAAAGTAGGGACATGGTTCTTTCCAAAAAGATCTAGTTTATCACCATAAATGTGCAAGTATCTTTCACCAACTCACTAAACTAGCTAATTTTATAGTCTCCATTTCTAAGAAGACAGAGAACACTGCCAAGTGTTCCTCACTCAACTGAGCTATTTTTTGCATTCAACTTCTAGGAATAGCACTACTGTATCATGTATCAAAACAACCACTAGTGTGGATTTGATATCATACTAAAAAGTGAGGATTACCCATTCCTAAGGCAGTTTGAACCCAGAGTGGAATTTAACAGCTGGTTTTCCTGGATTACCTTACATTTTTAAGTTCTCCATAAGGTTTTGCTGTCTTTTGCCCACATAATGCGGCTCAATGCAAACCCATCCACGTTCTTGATTGAATGACTTGCATTGCAGGTGGTTCAAGCACCAACATTGAACACCTTCAAGAGTAAATTGGATGCTTATCTTGCTGGGATCCTATGACCCCTGCTGACTTCCTGCCCTTTGGGAGGGGAGCTGGACTCAATGATCTTCCGAGGTCCCTTCCAGCCCTAATGTCTATGTCTAAGCCCACAAAATAACCCTTTAGTTGGCATAGCTGTATCCACACTACAGGTTTTGCTGGTGTAACAATGTTGGCCAAAGGGGGCGATTTTTCTCATACTCCTGACACAAGTATATTGGCAAAACTTTGTAACACAGGCTAGATCTATTTCCGTGGTTCACAGATTCATAGATTAAGGGTCGGAAGGGACCTAGTAGATCTTCTAGCCCGACCCCCGCCAGGGCGGGAGAACAACAAAAAACCCCAAAAAGAGAAATGGGACTCAAATGAGTCCAGCCAGGTAGGCATCCAGCCTCTTCTTAAAGACCCCCAGGGTAGGGGCCAGCACCACTTCCCTTGGAAGTTGGTTCCAGCTCCTAGCCGCCCTAACTGTGAAGTAGTTCTTGCGGAT
>NW_017729006.1:4150845-4166730 GCF_001723915.1 Gavialis gangeticus
TGGACACTGAGTTCCTCTGCCCTCAAGGACCCCAGTGCCTCTCCCACTAATCTCCTCATCTCAACGAAGTTGGCCCTCCTGAAGTCTAGGGCTACCGCCTTGCTGCGGGCCCTTGACACCCTACGCTGGATGGCGAATTCCAGCAAGCGATGATCACTATTGCCCAGGTGGTCAAGAACCTGGAGGCCCCTTACCAGGTCGTCGCCTGCGGCCAGGACCAGGTCCAACAGGGCACCTCCTCTGGTGGGACTGTGCACCTCCTGAATCAAATGGAGGTCCTGCATCTCAGCCAGAAACCTGGTATCTAGTAACTTAGCTTTAAGTCTTCATGTCTACTTATGGTAGTAAGTTTCAAGTACCACTGGTACCATGTTTTACGTTTTGATCTCAGAGCAGAGGTGAGGCTAATGGTCATTTGTCTTTAGAATCTATTTTCATCAATATTTGCCAAAAGATGGATGTCCTTCCTGTAGCAGCACCAACCCAAGCAATCAATACCCTGATTCTCCTAATGATGTTAGAAAGTCTGTGGTTAGCTGTTAAACTCTGTAATTCAGGACTGGAGAAGGGCTACTTAGAAGAATGCCAAAATAGCTGAAAGAACTGACTTGCTCAAGAAATTAAAGCCCTTTGACTATTTTCAGTATTGGTAAGGACCCGGAAAGGAACCAGAGAAATTCAAGAAAAATGGATAAAAGCACAGCTTGAAGTTTCAAGCCAATGTGGTTTCTGGCCAAATAGGAAGGTTGGCATGTAGACAAATGAAAGCTTTATTGCAGGCTTTCATAGGAAACATTATAAATGAGAGCTTAAAAATATTAAGCCATTTAGATTTCAAGCACCAAGATAGGGTTTACTCTAGAAACAGAATTGCTGGTTGATGGCTCCTCAAACATTTCAGCTAAATGTCAAAACTTCTGCTCAACTGTATCAAGTGAGAACACAAGGAGCTGTTGACAACTACAATATTCAAACATTTAATCATACGGCAGAGCTGGAAAGACACAGAATCAGGCTAAGGCATACTTGATCCTCAGTCGAAAACTCAAGTCCTTACAAAAACACAGTGTTCTTAAATTGTCCTTATCTTCTCTCTTCAGGGAGGGGATAGAATTTTTTAACCAAAATTTATTTCACAAATATTTGTAAGTAAAAGATAAAGCACTATTAGTGAAATGCTTTATCTTGAAATTAGAACAGTTACCTAGAATGGATAATCTTGTGAAAGAATTTTTAAATGAAGCATGAGCACTGAAGAATTTCAAAATGGTCTCTTCAGTCTTTCAAGATTCCTAATCCCCCCCTGCCCGCAATTTAAAAATACAGGGCATTTATAAAGGTGCTCTGGGAAGGGGAGGGGGTGTTAATTGCAGCAGCTCTGAGAGCTGGTCTAATTGAAGTCCCAGGAATGTCACATGTATCAGTGTCACTGCCCTGAAAAATGGCAGCAGGAGCACTTTAACTAAAGCTTAGATTGGGTTGGCCATTTTTACACCGATCTAAATGTCCTGAATCTTCTGTACAGCTCTAGTACAGATCTTTAGTACTAATCTGAGAGTTTGTTAAAGTGCCCCTGCCGCCATTTTTCAGGGCGGGGACACTGATACACGTGACACTAGAGTCTGCTGGAGTGCGGTAACTACCATGCTCCAGCAGACTCTGTTAATTGAGCTTGCTGCATGTATATAGGCACCCAAAGTTATCAGATTTTTCATGCAGCTGAAAACTGCACAAAAGAAGGACATGTCTGGAGGGAGTAGATCTACAACTTGGCCTGGACAGATCACTCAGGTATGCAAAGCCTAAAACAGAAAAGAAACTTGAATGTGTGTGTTTGGGGAAGAAGAATCAGCAGCACACCTACAGGCTGGGGAAATCCCCTCTCACCAACACAGAGGCAGAAAAGGATCTTGGAGTCATTACTGATTCAAAGATGAACACGGGCCGCCAATGTGGGGATGCAGTCAGTAAGGCTAACCGCACCTTGTCATGCATCCACAGATACATCACGAGCAGGTCCAAGGAGGTGATCCTCCCCCTCTATACGACCTTGGGCAGGCCCCAGTTGGAGTACTGCATCCAGTTCTGGGCGCCGCAATTCAAGAGGGATGTGGACAACATCGAGAGGGTCCAGAGGAGGGCCACTCGCATGATCGGGGGCAGCAGGGCAGGCCCTACGAGGAAAGGCTACGAGGAAAGGCTGACCTAAACCTGTTCAGTCTCCACAAGAGGAGGCTGAGAGGTGATCTGGTGGCCGTGTATAAACTGGCCAAGGGAGACCAGCAGGCAATGGGAGAGTCCCCGTTCCCCCGAGCACTACCAGGAGTAACGAGGAACAAAGGCCATAAGCTGACACAGAGCAGATTCAGGCTGAATATCAGGAGGCACTACTTCAGTCAGGGTGGCTAGGATCTGGAACCAACTTCCAAGCCAAGTGGTCCTTGGAAGCCTAGGGGTCTTTAAGAGGAGGCTTGACAGACACCTTGCCAGGGTCATCTGACCCCAGCATTCTTCCCTGCCTGTGGCAGGGGGTCGGACTTGATGATCTGCTCAGGTCCCTTCCAACCCTACCAACTATGAAACTATGATTAAGTGAGTGAACTCACCTCAGACATAGCACAGAAGGGGGATTCTCATATGTGTCCAAACTGCAGAGCAGTGTTCCATGCTATTAATCAGCTTACAAAAATATGAGGGCGTTGTAAAACAAGGAAGCATGGCTTGTGGATGTATTCATCATACAGATCAAACTACCTTGAATGCTGTGAGCTGCAACCCCTATGCAAAACTAAATACTCTAGGTGTAGCTGTGTGTGGAAGAAAAATAAAATCTTCCTTACCAACTACTTCATGCAAAGCCTATACACTCTGGCTCATTCAAGGGAGGTAAAGTTCACCCTCAGGCTGGGTGCAGATATTCAGAGAGGTTATACGGGGAGGTTAGATTGAGTTAAAAATAGTCACCTGATCTAAGATAAAGTCAGGACGGTGAGGAGCTAGCAGGGTGTGGGAGGAAGGTCAGATGGACTGGATGGAGGCAAGCAGACTTGAGGGGAGGAAATCAGGGGGTCCATGGGAGGGCAGAGGGGCAGGTGGGATCCACATGAGGATTGGGTGAGGGGTCCATCAACATGCACTGGTGGGATCTAGGAGGATCTGACAGGATCAGGGGGGCTTGCAGGGTCTGCAGGGGGGCTTCAGGAGGAGCCAAGGGCTGTGCTGAGAACTGTACAGACAATTCAGGACAATTAGGTTAGTATAAAAATGGCCAAGCCAATCTAAGTTAGACTACCTCTGAGACAGGGTTAACTTACATCAGGCTGGCCATTTTTACACTCATCTAACCGTCCTGAATCTTCTGTACTGTTTACACTTTAAATGGACCTAACTAGGGATCTAAATGTAAAGTCCTCACCTGAGCAGACAAAGTTGGATTGGGTTCCCTTTTTTAATGCAATCCAACCTTCCCTTACTACCTCCCCTACCATAAAACAACAACAACTACAACAACGAATGTGGGCATTAAGGTGGATGTCGTCTACCTGGACTTCAAGAAGGCCTTTGCCACTGTTTTTCACCCCATGCTCATAAAAAACTAGGCAACTGCAGCACTGATGCCTACACAGTTAGATGGGTGGCAAATTGGCTCGATGGTCACACCCAGAGAGTGGTGGTGGATTGGTCATTTACGACCTGGAGGGATGTGGGCAGTGGAGTTCCCCAGGGCTTGGGCCTGTGCTCTTCAACATCTTTATCAGCGACTTGGAGGTAGGCATTGAAAGCACACTGTCCAAATTCGCTGATGACACAAAGATATGGGGAGAAGTGGGCACACTAAAGGGGAGGGACAGAATCCAGCTAGATCTAGACATGTTACAGAGGTGGGTGGATAAGAATAGGATGGAATTCAATGCAGACAAGTGCAAGGTGCTGCATCTAGGGAGAAAGAACCTGCAACATACCTATAGGCTGGAGAACACCCTTATCATCAACACAGTGGCTGAAAGAGATCTTGGAGTCATTGTTGACTCCAGGATGGACATGAGCCACCAATGTAAAGAAGCAATCAGTAAGGCCAACTGCACCTTGTCGTGCATCTACAGATGCATCACAAGCAGGTCAAGGGAGGTGATCCTTCCCCTTTATGCGGCGCTGGTCAGGCCGCATTGGAATACTGTGTGCAGTTCTGGGCGCCACACTTCAAGAGGGATGTGGCTAACCTTGAGAGGGTCCAGAGGAGGGCCACTCGCATGATTGGGGGGCAGCTGGCCAGGCCCTATGAAGATAGACTAAAGGGCCTGAATCTATTCAGCCTCCACAAGAGAAGACCAAGAGGGGATCTGGTGGCCGCCTATAACCTCACCGGGGGGACCAGCGGAAAATAGCTGAGGCTCTGTTCCCCCCAGGTACCACCTGGGATAACAAGAAATAATGGCCACAAATTGATTGGAAGCAGGTTCAGGCTTGATATCAGAAGGCATTACTTTATGGTTAGGGCTGCCAGGCTCTGGAATGGGCTCCCAAGGGAGGTGGTGCTCTCCCCTACCTTGAGGGTCTTCAAGAGGAGGTTGGATAGATATCTGGCTGGGATAGTATAATCCCAGCACTCATTCCTGCCCAGAGCAGGGGGTTGGACTTGATGATCTGTTCAGGTCCCTTTTGACCCTAGAAACTATGAAACGAAAAACAACAGCTGTATGTACTCTCAATGAATACTGCTGGAAGTTGCATCGAATATCAAGCAAGAAGCGTCTAATCTTAGCTTTGGCTAGTCTAAAAAAATGCTAGTCACTATGGGTTGATTTCTGCAAACATCCACCCAAGCAAGCCTGTTGCCTGAATCCCCTCAGGTGTCTTACTGGAGTCTTGCAAACATTGTGAGACTGAGCCGAGACTTTCTTAATATCTTTATTTTGAAAAATGAAACACCTAGAATTGTTTCCCACCTCTTAAATCAATCTGCAGCTTAGGAAATATTGCACTTGGTTCAGAATTCTCTTTCCTATCAGATTTAAAAACAAAAAATACTAGGCTGCTCTTTCTGCTTATTTCTTGAGTCACTTGGACACGTCTCTGAAAAGCAGAAAAGTATGCAAAGTATATGAAATCGTAAACATGAGCAAAGGGAAATTTTATAACACAAAATACTTTTAAGAAAAGGAATAATTTCTTCTCAGTTAGCTTAAAAACAGATTAAAGATTCTGAAATTTTAGAACACGTTAAAAGTAACTGCAATGCTCTTCCAGTTTTAATACAATTAGAAAACACTTACAATGCGATTCATCCCACGCATCATAGTATGAGTTCTGGATAATGTATACTGGATGTTACTGGAGTAAAACCTAGGTGTCTCATATGCTTTGAAAATTATGTACAAACAGTATATCCTATATATCCATTTAAATAAAAGTTGCATTCTATTCTAAATATATGTTCTGCACAATTTTTGAGTTGTAGATGTTTTTATTTAAAGCCATCTTCCCGCTACAGATTGTATGCTGTGAAGCATACCAATTCAAACCGTCATTCTGGGCACATGAAAGTAGAAGTCATCAGCAAAAAAAAATGCTGCTTGGCAAGTGGTAGCTTAAACACCGAAGCTGTAATATTCTTCTGGCTTTTCTAGATTTTGTGCATGGGATTATGTTCAAACATACAGTTGTAATAGAATAGTAATTATGACTAACATTTATAGAATACCATTTGTCTAAGGACTTTGAAGAATTCAACAAATGTATAAGGTATGGAACTAATCCTTCATACTTTACTCCTGTGACTCATCACTGCTCCCACAGCCCCAACTGGCTTCAAATTGATTTTAATTTGTTTGTTCCTATTTATCTGTTCCTGTTTAACTCAGTGTGTGGACACACCTATTCTAGAGTATTTTGTTCCTGTTTAGCTTAAAATGTGTTACTAGTTATAATGTAGAAGTAATGTATTCATCCATTCCCATGGATTTTGTATTTCTCTCAAGCTTTCCATCCAGGGATCACAGAGTGATCTGCATAGCATACTTCACCTTCAGATATCTGAAACAAACACTATTTTACATCTGAGCAAATTCAGGCAATGAGTTTACTTGGGCAGATATTTGCAGCAACAAAGTTACAGTGACTAGTGTTTAAGACTAAGCAAAGCAAAATTAGAACACATTGTCTCATGATTCAGTCTCATACTTTCATCACAGAACAAGCCCCCTGACAATGTCATACATCAGATGAAGTGGGGGGAAAACCCTGGCATTTTTACAAATAAAGTAACACTGGGGGCAGAGGTGCTGAAGTACTTCTACATGAGGTTGAGGTACTTGGACATCTTTGTGGCACAAAATACATCTATTAGGTTAACAGAAGTGATGCCAGTAATAGAGTTTGAGTTGGGAAGATTTTCTGGTTCTTCACATTTAAATTGCCACGTGCTTTGTCAAAGAAGAGAAACCTGATCCAGCCGCCCAGGTGCAGGGTTGGGGGCCCAGAGTTCCTGAATCATATTCTAATCTAAATTCTGCCACTTTACAAGTTTACAAAGGGTTGGGTAGATTGGATAAGTCTCTTATAGCTGCTTCTTCAGATTCCTTATTTATAAACCAGGGATGATAACACCTTCCTTGTTATGAGTTATGTTATGAGTATTCATTAATGCCTCTATGGCTAGAAACATGCATTCAAAAGGCCTGAGCCTGAACTGATTCAATCTTTACAGGGCAGGCTGAATCAGTTTGTAACTGCACAGACATCCCATAAATGCAGGCATATATCTGCAGTGGCTCAGGCTAGAAGCCAGGGGGTGCTAGAATAGCCCTCCCTTCCCTTTTATAGTACTGAGCAGATGGGGCATGGCCAGGCCCTGGCAGGATAATTAGGGCTCCCCCCCTTCTGATCAGCTCAGCAGGGAATTGATAACACACAGTTTATCACCCCTCAGTGTTTATCATCCCATTAAGAAAACAACAGAGGGACATTACCAGATTACCTCTTGAGTCTGCCTTTGTCCCATCTGCCACAGCATGAACTGTAGCCAGCATGTGGTCTGCTAGCTAATGCTGAGAGGTGTCTGTGTAAGGCAGAGGTGAGTGGGGAATTCCTGCTTAGCAGGGAGGGGAGGGGGGGGAGCAGAGGGAAGCCAGGCAGATGCCTGCAGTCTCTGCTGAGCTCCAGACAGGGAGCAGAGGGGAGGGACCAGCTCTGCTGTAGAACAGAGCACCCAGCCCAGAGACCATGCCAGGATGCTGGGGGAATCTGGTTTAGCTTAAACCAGCAAGGGGTCTGGGACAGACACTGCATAAACCAGTTTGACCCAAATCAGTTAAGTCTGATACTTACTATATTCAACCAGGTTTATCTCAAACCGGTTTCAGCCATTTTCAAACTGGTTTATGTGCACTGAACATCTGTTCTGTTATAGGTTTAAACCAGTTTCTAATCACTTAAACTGGTTTATGTATAATGTCTGTCCCTAGCCTATAGGCTCTTGGAAGCTGTTCATTGTTTGTGCTAAGTATTATTGATCTTCAATTATTAACCTCTGTCTGAGATGATGTATAAAAGAAAAGCCATCGTGTTGCACTGATTTGATCCTCCGCTCAATTCTATGATTTTTCAGCTGTATGTAAGAGCTGTTTTTCAGGTTAGTTGCCATTTATATCCCATGCAGTTTTGTTATATACTAGAAAGCACCAGATAACATCACACAATGTAAAATGACACCTAGTACAAAGTTTTGGTTAGCCCATGAGTGAAATGGGGTTAATTCTTTCCTCAAACACTTTCTCATGGATCAAGGAATTTCTCATTCTTTCTTCTGGAAAGACTCCAAGGCTTGCCTGACATCAGCCTGCCTCTGCCCTATTGCAAAGCTCTTTAATGCCAGAGAGCCTAATACAGCAACCTTTACAGATCCCCGAAGAATGAAAAAATGATAATTTGGTTCATGTGAAGTGATGATGCATATGATGATTATGTGCTCAGAACACTGTCTTTAGACATTGCTTATGCACTTTTTTGTTGGTTGTTTTGTTTTTCCTTATAGAAATGCCATGAAATGATTTTTAAACCATCAGTTTAAATGGATTAAACTAAACACACTGACAGATTTAGTACAAAAGTAAATAAATAAAACAATGCATTAAACTGTATCATCTCCATATTGCAATTTTCTGGGAGTAAAGAGTTTGCATGTCAGGTCATTGAATTCACTAACTGCATAAACAGAAAGACTTGTAATGATGAAGTAAAACAATACAGCTATGAACAGAGCCAGGCATTGGATTACTATGCATAGCTCCTGAAGTGTTCTGTGCATTATCAGCTAAGTGCTAGAAGTCATTCAGTACTTGATGCACTGCCAAGGATGATAAACGTGGATAAATTCTGGGTAAATCCTGCCCTGTCTTTGTGCAAAAGGGGAAGGGCTTGCACAAGCAGGACAGAAATCCCACACAGCACTGACCTGAAGAAGCTTGTCTGACATCTCTCCCAACTATACAGTTAATCCCTAGCTAGATAGTATACTAAACTGTACATCATGGGCTAACGGTATCTAACCTCCCTCCCTCCCCCCACCCACTCCCCAGCCAAGCTAACTAGATATGAATTCTGTTATCAGAACAAACTGGCAGGAGATAGGGAGGCACTGTTGTGCAGTTGAGAACAGGAAAACGGTCACATATTATTCCCAGTTTGCTGGCAGGAGATCCTTAGCAAAGGGCAAACCAGACAACATCTCTACAAATGTACTGGCCAAAGCAGGAATTCAGAGGAACAAACTTCAAGTCCAGACCAGCCCCACGCACCTGCCATAGACTGGAAAAGTCACCATGCCTCTGGAACCCTGTAATCCTTTCGTCGGAGAAGAAACTTCCTCCAGACTGGCACTTCCACTCTCCTCCCTATTCCCTACCTCTGTCTCTGAACCAACCCTCTTACCAGCAGCAGCTGGCAGCACCACCTCCTCTTCCTGGTAACTCCTATGCATTCCCCTTGCTCTCCCTGGCAGTCAACATAGGGAATAATGTAGAAAGTAGAAGTCAGCCTATTGGGTGCGGGAGAGGAGGAAGGGAGACTTCCGTAGACCTTCTGCACTGCTTACACTTAACTTGAACTATTAACATGGGGTTTCTGTAAGCTCTTTATACTACAGGGAGTTTCACCCAGTAGTGAATGCTGAATACTATATTGTTCTGATTAAAAGTCTACTTCTCTTCCCCTTTAAAAGGACCATGAAAATTGCACATAAAAATTATACGTGGGGTTGACATATAATTGGGCCCCCTACTGCCTTGACTTTTGTATTTGCAGTATTTTGTGCATGGAATAAAAATACCACATCAAAGATGTTTTATTAAAATAAAAGCAGTTTTATTTTAGTATTTGTAATGCAATTTAACCCCTTGGGTCCTAATCCTTAGTTAGCTGATTTTTCTGAAACATTTTTGTGAAGGGAATTGCAGTTCAAGGTCTTTATTGGTAGCTATTGACTTATATTGAGGGGAAAAACTTTTTTCTAAAACTGAAGTTCAAAATGTAGAATCAAGTTATATACAGGGTTGATTTATTATCAAAACTATATGGTGATTTTCCAAAGTGACAATGAACTCTTATTTGTGCTCACTATTTAAAAAACCCAAACACACCTACATTAATATAAAGCACACAAGGCAGACCAGCTTTGTTGTTACGATTTCCAGAACTTTTTTATGAGCAATATGAGATTATCTGATTTAACAGTGTCAGCCAGTCTGTGGTTGTAGTTCAGTGCCAATGTTAGTAGGCAGGAACTTTTACAAATTGTATGTCCAATACTTGAAGTAAAAGTCCAAATATATTAAAATTCATTCATCCCTCCATGTTCTATTCCAAGTTCTATTATACTACATTCATCCTCAATTTCCTGTTGACCCAGATTATCTAGAAAATTCTGTCCAAAATATTGAAGTGCTTCAGTTATAGATCTCATAATTATAATGCAATTAATGGTTAAAATCAAATTAAACTCTAGAGGTATTCCTAGTACCAAGCATATAACCTGAGTCTTCTAGCATTTGCTTGTTTCTTCTGTATTTGATAGAACAATTCAGAACATTCCATTAGATTTATTTGTACTAGTTTGGGATAGTAAAGGCACCTTCCCATGCCTCTAGATTGCTCAAAGAAATACCTAAGGCTTTGTGGTTATGAGTCTTGGATGGTTCAAAGGCTACTTTATTGAGCGATACTTCTTTTTTTAATCCACCTCTTTTATTATCTGGGAAATACCAGGTCTGATGCCACTTTCTGGCAATCATGTTGTGCTGGTGTTTCACTGAATCTTTCCAAATTAAAACCTACGTTGCCATAGTGCAAAAAGTCACAGGGAAAGGCTAAAACCATAGATGAAATATTAATGACGCTAATTTATAAAAGTTGTACTAGTATGCAGGATCATGCCTCCTGCCTCTAAAAGACTTGAGAGATTAAGTGATATCTTCAACAAAGTTGTACGGTACAAGATTTATATTTGGATGTTTCTCAAGTGAGATCATTTGTAGCTGCAATAAATGTGGAGAAGAAATACATATGGGTTTACCTATGTAAAAGTGGTAAAAATGTGTACCGATTAACCATCTAAGCCATGGTCCATAGCAGTGCAGGGGTCCCAGCCAGGTATCAGTCCCTATAGTACTAGGCTCTGTACAAAATTAAAAGATCTAAGTATGTGACAAAAGAGAAGAGCTAAGTACAACAGACCAGCATAGAGAGTACAACAAACAACAAAACATTGTGTAAACTGAGTACAGGAAAGAGTGCAACAGGTTTCTGGAGCCTGCCAGCTGAGTCATACGAAACTCAACTTAGTTGTTAACTCTGCACCTGCAGAGTTCCTCACATAGAGGCACAGGATGAAGAAATGAAACTAGAAGATATTTATTCACCTAAACTCAACCATTTTTAAATAAGCCCCTTAACAATCCGATTACACAATACATCTTCAATTTTGAAAATGTAAACCCCATCATGCATAGGAACTGTAGGACTCTAAGGGACCTCTTGAGGAAGCAGCACACAGATTGTAATGAGAAAGCGGTTGGTACCTAATACAAAGTCTATGATGGTAGGACAGACTGCACTGGGTATACTGCAGAAGAATTCAAACTGCTCACTAGTAAAAAAGATTCTGAAGACCTGACATCTTTCTCTAGCTGCCCACACATCAATGGAAAAGCTTGGATCAGCAGAAAAGTGATCTACCTTTAAAGGTCCCCCCTCAAAAGCCCAAAACATTAGGCAAACCCAATGCTACCAGCAACTAACCTCAAAATCCTGGTCCTCTCCAATTCATTAATTCAAGTTCAGATAGAAACAAAATCCTTTTAAACTTTAAAATCTGGGTAACGATAAATCTTGCTCCCACTGAAGTCAATGAGTGTTTTACTATTACATTTAATGGGCAAAGGAGCAAGCTCAACAGGATACCTGAATATTAAGGCTATTTTTTAAAAATTAGTCATTTTCAAACCTTGCAGCTGCAACTGACTGAACTCCCATAAGTTATTCATCGCATGAGTCACTTATAAATATGCTGTATCATTATCTGAGTCTTTCATGCAATTGGCTTTAAAATGATATAAACTGCTGCTGCTATGAGAATGTGGTTTTTCAAATCTCTGCAGGTATAAAAATATTCTGAGCATCTACCCCATTATCACTTTCTAAAGTTGAGAGAAAATGCATAGAGCCTTAGAGAGATCTCTAAGGCTGCATCTTTGTCATTTTAGAGCATTCAAACACCACAAAAAATGCTAGTCTGTGCTTAACATGATATAAAATACATGTTAAAATCTGATGCTTTTAAACAGAGGTGTCAGATACAGCACACAGACCACATCCAGTCCACGCAGCCGCATCATCTGGCCCCTGCTGCTTGCCCTGGGTCTCCAGTTGCACTATGCACCACATGCTGGATCAGCCCTGCACGTAAGGTGAGTCTCAGACTCCCTCCTGCATGTCAGATACAACACCTGTGGGGCCTGCACCAGCTGTTCTGGGACTGTGCCTCATGCAGTGCCCGCTCCAGCCAGCCCAGGACCAGAGCCATGTAACATGGGTCCAAGAGTAGGTGGCATGTGTGGTGCAGTCTCAGACCATCCAGAAGAGGCACTGGATCCAACATGCGGGAGGGAGGGGGGCCCAGGGGAGAGAAGAGGGGAAAGTCTGCAGGTCTTCTGCATGCCAAATCCAGCACCTGTTCTGGCTGGTCTGGGATCTGCTGCGTGTGGTGCCTGCCGCAAACTGGCTGAAATCAACACCATGTGCAGCTTGTGCCCTGGATCAGCTGACGCAAGCACCACAGGCACTACATCTATCATTCAGATGGGAAGGGTCTGTGGGTCTCACTCAGCTCATGGGGCTGGCCCACTGTTGTTTATACAGCCCATGGGACTGGTCCCATGACACTCATCTGCCCTGTGGGGCCAGATGAGTTTCTCACTCCCCCTTTAAAAGAGTGTAATTTCTCAAGGTAGTAAATGCAAAACAAGGGCCAGATCCCAGTCAAATCATCCTTCAGGGCTCCTTTTACATCAATCTAAATCTACTGCAGTTTGTCCAGACTGAAAGCAGAGGGGATAAAATAAGAACTAGGCTAAACTGTCCAAAATATTTCTGCATGGAAAAATGCTCTCCTTCCATAGCCCAATATTCAGGTAATTTGAAATGGACAGAAGTTTTTTTGTGAAACCTTAGAAAAGTACATCTCAATGGACTAAGTATGGGAAATGCAACATTTCTATTCACAATACAGTTCCTGAAAGTGTCCTCTTCATCTTAACAACAGAGGCATAAATAAGATATTGCTGCCATCTCCAGTGAGCTTCTAAAGTTGTAGACACTATAAAAGTATAATACTAGTAATGGTAATAATCTCCTACTCTCTCCCCAAGATGGTGCATAGAGGGCTCTCGCTGAAGAAAGACCTCCAGTCCCCATCTTCCATGCAGATGTGGGGTATCAGCCATCACCATGACATTGTCCTCCCCAACTCCTGGCTTACTGAGAGTGCTCCATGAATTCAATACTTGGGTAAGTGGAGGCAGTAAAGCTAGGGCAGCAAATAAATAAATAACTACAAATAAAAAAGTATTACCCCTTTCAAATCCATCTGATCTTCTCCCTGGACTATCTCCACTCTGGCCTTGGGAAGTCAAGATTGTCGAAATGCAACATAGTGGAGCCATATTGCCAAGGAATGGTCATGCAGGAAGAGGCACTGTCAGGGTCCAGAGCCAGAGAAGAAATATAGGGTCTCTCTGTATATAGGTAACCCTTGTCCCTTAGAAATCCCATGAGTTTTATGCAGATAAGTAGAGATCCAGAAGGCTATTTCAGGGGTAAACTTTGCCACTGATGGAATAAACAAGAAGAAATTATGTTAGGGGAGTCTAACCTTTTTAACCTGTTAGGTCTCTCATCCTTTTCTAAAGAAGGATCTTATCTTCACAAAAAATCAGGATCCTCTCCTTCAGCAATACGGGAAAGGCAAGGTGGTCAGAGCCCTTTGTTACCTGTTCTTAACCTGCCATAGGTTGTGAACACCAAACCTTTCCTCTCCCCACCGCTAGTGGGGAAAACAGGTGCTGAAGGAAAATTCACCTGGCAAACTTTCTTTCCATGGAACGTACAAAGCTGGGCCCATAGGCTAGGGACAGACATTACACATAAACTGTTTTAAATGATCAGAAACTGGTATAAACCTGTAACAGAACAGACATTTTGTGCACATAAACCAGTTTGAAAATGGCTGAAACCAATTTTAGATAAACCTGGCTGAATGTTGTATGAGACTTAACTGATTTGGGTCAAATCAATTTATGCAATGTCTGTCCCAGACCCCTTCCTGGTTTAACTTAAACCAGAGTCCCCCAGCATCCTGGCATGCTCTCTGGGCTGGCCCCTCCCCTATGCTCCCTGGCTGCAGGTCCAGCAGAGACTGCAGCATCTACCTGACTTCCGCCTGCTCCCCTCCCTCTCCTCACCACTCCCTGCTAAGCAGGGATACCCCCCTCCCCTCTGTCTTACACAGACACCTCTCAGCATTAGCTAGCATACCACATGCCAGCTAAAGTCCATGCTGTGGGAGACAGGACAAAGGCAGAAAGGACAGTGTCTGGTTAGGGCTTTTTGGAGCTAATCAACAGGTAGCTGGTAATATCCCTCCATTCCTTCCTTGGAAGAAGTTGTTTAAGAAGAGCTTGAACTAATGGAGAGAAGCGTTTGTTTTCTTAATGGGCTGATAAACACTGAGGTTGGGGGTTTACACCCCTCCCTAATCAGAGCATCCTGCCAGGGCCTGGCCATGCCCCCCCTCAACTCAGCAGTATGAAAGGGCAGGGAGTGGTGAGGAGAGAACCCCACAGCTTCTAGCCTGAGCCACTGCAGACATGTGCCTGCATTTTCTCAGTCCAGAGGGATGTTTGTGCACTTACAAACTGGTTCAGCCTAGCCAGGTTAAACTAACTTGCAAAGATTGAATCAATTCAGGCTCAGGCTTTTTGAATGTCTGTCCCTAGCCATAGGATTTCCTTTCACAATCAAGTAAATGGCTACATTATGCTCCAGCAGCACCACTTTTGGAGGAGATGGTGCAGGCATGGGAGCAGAACAGGGGGAGGAGAAAAAGTCCTAGGAAAAATAATGTTGACTGAACAATTTCATTGAATATTTTTAGCTTGGCCTCTTAAAATGTTTTGCAAACATCTGCAAAACCACAGAACAGAAAAAATTTTATGTCTTCAGCTTCAATACAAATTATTTGTTAGGGAATATTCTATTCTGGCAAAATAATATATCAAAACAGCATATGCAACAGGATTTGTGCTGCATCTGATCTGAAAATCGGTTGGCTTTCTTTGGGATCAGTATTGATTTGAAGTGGCAAGATTCTCTGAGTGAAAACTGAGGCATAAAGAGATGCAACTCTGTCTTATGGTATAAGGGGGAGTACAGAAGAAGTCACTTATTATATGGTTAGCTTCAACACATGACACAGTTGACTGACAGGGAACAGGGGAAAAAGTTCTAATGGAAAGGTAAACTATCACTTGGGTGGTCTCCAGGAAGCAATTATGTTTCTAGTTATAAAAATTTGCCACTCTTAGGAAAAGGCTTTCTGAAGTTGGGGACCCTGTGGGAGGAATGATGCCTGCCTCAGAAGAATGGAACTTGATGGAGTTGAAAAATAAAACAGACTCTAAATTAACAACACCAAGAAGAAGGGATGACCTAGTACTACAGTAGTCACTGCTCTTAAAAATGTATCAGTACTTGGTTTCTGGATACCTGAGGAGCACAGATTCCTAGATACAAATCAAACAGATTCCATCAGAATGATGCAATTAAATAAAATGAAATTATAACAGCAATAATGGTTATCTGCTGAAGTACCCATTACCAGAAGAACATTTTACATCTAACAAGCAAAACACAAAGTATTTATAAAATATTTTTTCATCCAGACTGTCTAAATAATGATGAAAAAAGAAAGAAAAAAAACCCAAGAAAAACTCCACGTTTAAATATGTTCTGTTTCTTCCAGAACAACTGAGAGTACGACCTCAAGAATGTTGCTGCGCGTACTTATATGCCCTATGAAAAATTATTATTATTATTGAACTTGCAGGCAGTGGCACCAAATGCTATGGAATCAGGGGGATCAGAGATTGAGATCACATCAACTTTAATTCCACATTTTTGGAAATTAATTTTACCACTTTTCATTGCGTCACAATGACTTGTTTGATATAAACCTAAAATGATGTAAACCTAGTCTAAAGATAATAACTGATGCACTAACCATATGATTAGTGATAACTGAAACACATAGTAACAATAAGGTATTTTAAGAAATTA
>NW_017729006.1:4166745-4168362 GCF_001723915.1 Gavialis gangeticus
AAACAAAGATTTAATTGACTAAAAAAAAAAAAAATGTACCTCCCAAATGCTTTTATAAACATTACACGAGGATTACAATAAGTGAGACAGTAGACATCTCTCATTATTCTCATTTAATGTAAAGTTTATATTTCTTCTCCAAAACTATTTTTCCCTGTCATGGTTTATTTTGGAAAACAAAAATATCAGCCTGTATAGTACAGATAATTTATGGGAGGAAAGCTGACGACAATTATACCCACTATTGTAATACATGGGACCTAGAAATCTACCTCAATTGTGAGCTCCATGTGGAAAATAGATAAACATTCCATAAAATGCTACAATAACCTGAAGAAATTAATGTTAAGAGAATGGAATAAAAGACGACCAAAAGAATGATATTAAGACTAACAAAAATGCTTACTAATATTACCCAATACCATATTCTCTTGCATATAACCCTCCTCCTCCCCCTCCCGCGGAATAAGACACACATTTTGTTTTTTGAAAGAGTGAAGAAAAAAAAGTTCTTTCCTTGTAGTAAGTGAGTAGCAGTAGCTAGGGAGCTGAGCCAGCTCATTATTCTTCTCGTGAATCACATGCAAATTGTACTTTTGCTTTTTCCCCAGTAAGCAGCAGAAACTGGTTTTACCATATTCTCGCATATAATGTACACTCCAATTTCTAACAGCTAGAAAAAAAGTTTTGGAAAAAAGATGCATGTTGTATGCAAGAAAAAACACCATTACCCAATGTCTGGTAAACCTGAGAAAGGTGGAAACATAAATCCATGAACCCAAATTGGCATGTAAGAAAGCAGGCCTAACTATTGAATGGAGTACTTGGGCAATGATCTGTTGCATCCATTCCTTCCCACCCCACAATTTTAAGAGTTTTAAAAAGAGCCTTTGGGGACTAAAATGGACTCCTGGTGGCTTTGCAAAGAAAAAGCCATCAGAGACCATTGATTGGTGACCCTCAATCATTCGGAAATCTAGACCAGCACACCACTAGGAGCACTTTACCATCACCAACAGACCATCAAGGAACCTGACCTACTACATGTGAGATTCTACATGTGAGATTCTGGTATATCTTCTCCTTTATCTCCTCCTTCCTGAATGATTTAAAACTAGCATCTTTAAGCAGGGGTCCTAAAAATCCCCATACTTCTTTACTTAGGTACTTCAGAAACATAAGTATTCTGGTTTTCACACTCCAAGTATCCATTATTACAGAGTCATGATGGGCAGTAAAAAAACCTCCCATTTATCAGGACCAGAGTTTTTTGGTTTGTTTTTTTTTAAGCACACCTCCATATTTAGAACCCTAAACTTGAGAATGATTGAACTAACCTGATCTCAAACATTTCCAAGGGTGGAAATTCAACAACCTTTCTGGGTACACTGTTCTAATAACTAAGCACCCAGATAGTCAGAAATCTCCAAATTAAATTTCCTCTGCTCAAATTTGAGGCCATTGCTCCTAGTCCTGTTCTCTATACCCACGGAGAATAGCCTGCCTCAATCCTCTTTATAATCTCCCTTCAGGTATTTGAAGACTGTTATAAAATCCACCCTCCATCTTCTTTTCTTCAAACTATACCCTAGTTCTTCTAGTCTTTCCTCATAGGCT
>NW_017729006.1:4168373-4172017 GCF_001723915.1 Gavialis gangeticus
ATTCCTTCCCACCCCACAATTTTAAGAGTTTTAAAAAGAGCCTTTGGGGACTAAAATGGACTCCTGGTGGCTTTGCAAAGAAAAAGCCATCAGAGACCATTGATTGGTGACCCTCAATCATTCGGAAATCTAGACCAGCACACCACTAGGAGCACTTTACCATCACCAACAGACCATCAAGGAACCTGACCTACTACATGTGAGATTCTACATGTGAGATTCTGGTATATCTTCTCCTTTATCTCCTCCTTCCTGAATGATTTAAAACTAGCATCTTTAAGCAGGGGTCCTAAAAATCCCCATACTTCTTTACTTAGGTACTTCAGAAACATAAGTATTCTGGTTTTCACACTCCAAGTATCCATTATTACAGAGTCATGATGGGCAGTAAAAAAACCTCCCATTTATCAGGACCAGAGTTTTTTGGTTTGTTTTTTTTTAAGCACACCTCCATATTTAGAACCCTAAACTTGAGAATGATTGAACTAACCTGATCTCAAACATTTCCAAGGGTGGAAATTCAACAACCTTTCTGGGTACACTGTTCTAATAACTAAGCACCCAGATAGTCAGAAATCTCCAAATTAAATTTCCTCTGCTCAAATTTGAGGCCATTGCTCCTAGTCCTGTTCTCTATACCCACGGAGAATAGCCTGCCTCAATCCTCTTTATAATCTCCCTTCAGGTATTTGAAGACTGTTATAAAATCCACCCTCCATCTTCTTTTCTTCAAACTATACCCTAGTTCTTCTAGTCTTTCCTCATAGGCTCCTCTTTCTTTTTTCCACATTTCTTGCCTCCCTGTCCATGAATCATTTTTGTCACCTTCCACTGGACTTCTTTCAATCTGTCTACCTGTTTCTTAAAAAGATATTAGATACAATACTCCAGGTGAGGTCACACCAGTGCCAAAAAGAGTACCAATCAGAATGGCAGAATCACTTTGCTTGATTTGCAAATGACACTCCTCTTGGCACTCCAGTATACTGTTAGCTTTTTTGACAACAAAAGCACCTCCACTGTAGCCTCTGCGTCCTTATCTGCAGTACTGCAGCCTAGCAGGTCATTCCCCAATCTGAATTTGTGTATGCAATTATTCCGTCGCAAGTGCAGGACTTTGCACTTGTTCGGTCAAATTTCATCTGATTGATGATGGACCATTTCTCCAGTGTATCAGGGTTATTCTGATCCCAGTCCCACCCCCTCTAATGTGTCTATTACTTTAACCAACTGAATATCATTCACAAATTTGCTAGGCATGCATGCCCTCAAACCCGTAATTCAAATCGTTCAGGAGAATATTAAACAATATCAGACTGAGAACAGACCCCCTAGGGATCCCACGTGAAACCTCCTCTCAGCTAGACATCAAGTCATTGATGACTACTTACTAAACAGAATGATCCAACCTGTTATGTATCCATCATACACTACTTTCACGTAGCTTGAATTTCCTTAGCTTATTAATTTTATGGAAGTGTCAAAAGCCTTGCCAAAGTCAAGGCGTATCACATCTACTACTAACCCCCAATTCACAGAGCCTGTCACCTTGTCATAGAAAGAAATCAAGTTGGTCAGGTATGACTTGCTCTTGCTGAATCCAGGCTGATAGTTCCTAATCACCTAGTTCTCCTCTAGGTGGTTCGAAACAGTTTACTTGAGGACCTGCTCCATGATTTTTCCAGGTACTCAGCTCAGACTGATTGGTTTATAATTCTCCAGATCCTCCTCCTTTCCTTTCATAAAAAATAAGCACTAGATTTACCCTTTTCTAATGATCGAGGACTTCGCCACGGAGTTCTCAAGGTGAGTAGTCAAAGGATCCAAAATTACCTCAGCAAATTCCTAGGCTTTACCCCATCTGGGTCTGCCGAATTGAAAGCACCTCTTCCCTGAAGTAAAAAATACATTAAATACTTCAGCTTTCTCTACATCATCTCCAACTAGGTTGCCTGCATTTAGTAAGTGACCTATACTTTCTTTGGTCTTCTTTTGCCATTCTAACATAATAAAAGCCTAATCACTTCAGGCTGTGTGTCTGTCTGTAATGCTCCGGGCCAACTGCGTGTGTGCGGCCAGGAGCCTTACTCAGAAGCAGACATACAGGCGGAGGCAGAGGCAGTCAGGGCCAGGCTGAGCTCCCTGCTGCAGGGCATGGCGGTGTGTGGCTTGCAACCATGTGGGGGCAGACGAGGTATGCAGCTGCAGGGTGCCACATGGGGAATGTGTAGGGGGGTGCGGGCAGCAGCAGCACACAGCTAGGGGCAGGGCATGACTCCCTGCCTGCTCCCTGTGTGGCACCCTGTGCAGCCTGCCCCACACCCCTGCGCAGGGACTGCCCACCAGCTGTGGGCTGCGGGGGGGAGAGGCAGGGCACGTGGCCACAGTGAACTGAGTGGAGCGGGCAGGGGGAGCAGGCAGCACACACCGGCTGCAGCACACGGCCGCAGGCCTGCTCCATGCGTGGCACCTGGCATCCACATGCCATGCCCCCCCTGCACCGGCAGCACCTGCTGGCTGTGGGCACAGGGTGCACACAGGAAGAGCATGGGGCGCGGCCACAGGGTGTCACAAGGGAAGGGGTGTACAGAGTGCAGGCAGTGCCTGCCCCCATAGGGTGGGGTGCACCCCCCACACCTGATCCCTGTTGCGGTACCCTGTGACTGTACATCACACCCCCCCACTCATGGGGAGTGCCCATCAGCTGCGGGCCATGGAGGGGGGTGGTGGTGCATGGCCACAGGCAGCCTTGAGAGGAGCAGGCAGTGCCCGCCAGCTGCAGCACCATGGCTGAGAGTGCCTGTTGTCTGTGGCTGTGAGGGGTCTGAGGGGCGTGATGTGCAGGGGGGCATGGCGTGCAGACACTTAGCTGCAGAGTGGTGTGCAGGGAGCTGAGTATGCGGGGGGAGGGAGAGGGGTGTAGTAGGCAACTGCAATGTGCCAAGAGGAGAAGGAGGGGAGGCAGCACCCGCTGGCTGTAGCATACAGCTGCAGGGTGGGGCATGCCTCCCAAGCCCACTCTGTGTGGGGCACCCTGCAGCCACATGCTACTCCCCCCATGTTCTGTGCCACACCCTGGGTCTGCTCCTTGAGCAATGCGGCTGCAGCCAGCAGGCACTCCCCATACCTGTGGCCACTCTCTGTGCCACCCCCCCCATGCCACACACTGGGGTCACTCCCCACGCCACATGGCCACTGCTAGCAGGTGCTTTCCCTGCCATGGCAGCTCCCTGCACCACACTCCATGGCCACATGCTATCTTCCTGGCATAGTCATGTGCCACGCCCTGTGCATCCTGTGCCACACCCAGGGGGCACTCCCCATGCCACAAGGCCGCAGCTGGCAGGCGCTCCCTGTGCTGTGGCCACTCCCCATGCCATACCCTTCCCCATGGCCACATGCCACCTCCTAGCACAGCCATGCATCACACCCCCCATGCGTGCTCTATGCCCCACCCCAGTGCCGCTCCCCATGACTTGGCCTCTCCCCGTGCCATGCCCTGCAGCCATGCACTAACCTGCCCCCACACAGCCATGTGCCACGCTCCCTCACGTGTGGAGCGGCAGGAAGAGGGGGTGGAGCAGGACTGGACCCAGGGCAGCAGGGGGAGTGGGGCATGACTTAGAGCAGCGGCGGGGGGGAGG
>NW_017729006.1:4177017-4188895 GCF_001723915.1 Gavialis gangeticus
TAAGTAAGCAGCTTAGCTTCAAAGTAGTGGGGGTGGATGGAAGGTGGGGGGGAGGAGGGCAGGACCCTGAGTGGCAGCAGAGGGGGGGAATGGGGCAAGACCTGGAGTAGCAGCAAGTGTGGGGGAGCAGGACTGGACCTGGAGCAGTGAGGGGAGGGCAGGGAGCCAGATGCTGGTCTCCATCCCCCCCCCCCCCATCATTCATGAGGGGCATTTTGCTAGTATTTACAGAATCCTTTTTTATCATCTTTTATATCCCTTGCCAGTTGCATCTTAAATTGTGTCCTTGCCTTCCAGTTTTCTCCGCATATGCCTTTTAGATTCTTTTATACTTTATTAGCATAGATTGAGCTACATTCTGTCATTAGACTGCTATCATTACCAACCTTAGCTAATTTAAAGCTACCTATACTGTAGCCTAGTCACAACAGGATATCAAGACGATGCCTAGATAAAGATATCTGCCATCTATAAATATTTTACATTCTTCAGCTCATGCTTGGAGACATTTTATTATGATTATGCAATTTACCTGTTCTTTTTTCAGCAATGACAAGAAGGGGAATGTCTCTTACGCCACTTTAACAGTTCAGTCATTGATAAAGAAGACGAAAGGAACACAGGTTGTGCAGTCCTGCAGTTCTTTTGTTCTTATACTTTAAATTATCCTTTGCTGACTTTGTGAAAGGCCTGGTTGGACATAAACTTCAAATACCTATTATGATGACTTTTGGTACTATTGACCATAAGCATATTAATGCCAGCTCTCCTACAGTGAAGAAAACAACTTGCTTCCATTAGAAAGATAGTTTCCAATTTCATAGCAATTTTGGTATCTTTAAGTGCTTCTTATTTTTAAAGGACAGAGCACTAATTTTACAAGAACAGCAATAAGCCATTGCACAGTATAGTGTTCTTCCTTGTTCAGAATGCAGGAATCTCTTTTAAGAAGGTAAGAAACTATGAAGATAACCATCTAGATATTTTATAAATAAAAATAAGCAGGTGGAACAGTACGGTGCATTTCAAACAAACTGAAATAGCTTCTTGTTTTAATGTCTAAGCTCTTTTTCGAAGTGGATGATGGGTTGATAGTTTGTTTTGCCCAATAACTTCACAAAGCTTCCAATTGTTACCTGCTAAAATTGAGAAATGCTCCCTTCAGGAAAAGGACTAGGAAACAAAAAGAAATCTATTACTCAGCTCAAGGAGTGGTGGTTATGCTGTGGCAAAAAAATTCAGGTCCTGAAGTTGACTGAAATCAACGGAAGTCTTTCCACGGACTTCAACACGGCCTTGAATCAGACCCACAGTGACAAGAATATTAGAAAGTACCCGGCCTTTTCCAACCTCAAGAAAATATTGAGACTTTCTTGCTTTAACCAGTCTCTCTTCTTTCACATGCTACTTTTAAGCCCCCTTCAAGAATGACTTCCTTTGAGTAGCCACCAGTGTTAGCCTCTCTTCCATCATTCCTTCCATTCTGACTAACACTGTCCTCTCAAACAGTATTAACATAGTTTTCTTAAAAAAAATAAAGGGGTCAAAAACAGGCACAAGATGACATGTGCAACTCACTGATTAATGGGAGTTTGTGTATAGAAATTTCAGAGCAGAATTTGGCTTTAGAAGTTTCAAAAGGATATTAAACTAAATTTTCACCTTTTCTGTTTTTTCCCAGAAGGAGGAAGCAGTTTGTGCACAAAACCAAGCTACCAGCATCTAAACAAATTTCACAAAGTTGCATCATCAAAGCACATTAACAAGTATAAGAAAGTACCTTCCCAAAACAGATCCATCGTTTTGACTACACAAACCCAGTTCTCAGCATACTATTATTTGTACACACTACCAAACTGCTTGGTCCCATACAAGACACAAATCTGAAAGACAGATGTATAAAGATGAGCTTCCACACAAGACCCAAAAGAGGATGATACCTTGAATAATTTTCCATTCATTTTAAACTAGTATGCTGGACAGCAGCGAAAATATTTTGATGGTGAAAGGTACATAACAGTAATTTCCTTTTTACACACAGCAGTGACATTAGTTACTGTTGCTTATCTTTTGTTACAGAAACATAGGCTAGAGAAAGTAACATGGAACAGGGCAAAACCTTCCAACATAATTGTGATGCAACTCTTTTTTATTTTTAACCTAGCTACTATACGCTCTCACAGACAAGCAAGATCAAGCCAAAAAGTTACTAACAAATTAAAACAAAATGTTGCGTTGCTGCATGTACAAAAGCTAAAATGAAATGCTGCAGAAAAGCAGCACAGAGTACCAAACACATTGAAATGGCCTGAGAAAGGCAAAGGGGCAAGCAATCCATTTTATGTTCCGGATACTTTTTGTGGGGGTGCTTCATAGGCAGTTCAATATATTTTTTTCAGAAACAGTTCCTGATTCATGGCTTTGTTATTTTCCATAGCTTTACCTGAAAAGAATCACAGTTTACAGTACAACTTAATATTTTAGTTGCAATGATTTTAAATCTTTGCACAGTAAAGATCAAAAGTACCCAGTCATAACTCTCCTATTATCCAACGCTGTTGTCCAGCTTCTACTTCTTTCCACCCCCACCATCAAAACATCAGCAAAGAATTATAAACTCTGGATAAGTAGCGCTTTGGGCAAAATTCAAACTGTGTAATTAATTTATTGAGCCTCTCCAAATTCCCACAGAAGACAGACTTAAAAGGAGTAACTTTTAATTTTCCCTCCTAAAACATGAGACAACAGGTTTTATAATTGAAAATGTGTTCCATTTCAGAAAAAGTTGGCAGGTTCTGCCAACTTTTTTTAGAAAAAAAAGTTAAAGACATTTATAATATTTCAATATAAATTAAGATAAAAATAGAGTGTGGTAAGAGCATGTTACAATAGGAGTTGAAGACTAGATCAGTCCAAAAGCCAGCCCATCATATGTTCATTGTAGTTTTTGTAGCACAACAAAAAGCATAAGTGAACTCATCTAAAAGTTGTCAATCTAATGACTGTGACATAGACTAAATGACTTGAAACTAGAGAATTTGGGACAAGCTCAGAAAAAGTCTGTGAAGATCTGATAAATCAAAAAGCTCTTTTAAAAGCACTGTATAAAACAATAGCACACACCCAACTCCATTCATAACTAAAGAGAGAAAAGTGTATAGAATATTAAAGCCTCAACATATGCTTAGCTAATTCTACAACAAAGCAATATCAAATGACACAAGCCAGTAAATTACCATTCTGTGTGGTCTGGTGGACCATGATTACATTACCGGTTATAAAACCGCCTGAGAGACTGGGACTATAATGCTTTGGTAGAAAGCCAATAGTTAAATAAGGCTGCATGAAGCTAAAAAGCAGTATTTTTAAACGGTTACTGAGAGTAAATTTCATGTGAACAGAAGACTTGATAATTTTTTTTTTGATTCCTTAAGAAACAGCCTGACCTATTACTGAGAAATTACCAAATGAAGCTACTAGAGTTCTGTGACCAGAGCCTATTGGAGTTTGCTCTTGAAAAAACGTATTGTTGTTTAAGCGTGGCACAGGTATTTTATGGATGCTGAGGATATCATACTTTTTTTTCCATTTCTTAATCTGACGTATCATATATTGCCTCTGTCAGTGATTTATCACTTAAATATAACTGCTGCCTACAACTGATGCATACAAAATACAGTGCTAAAATATTTTGGAGCTTGATCAGTTTATGAATAAGACTGTCTGATTTTGTGCCTGTAATACAGGAAATGGACTCAATGGCCCAGGAGGTCCCTAGGACTGTATTCTCATTTCATTTTTTATTGGTAAAATCATCTCAGATTCTAATCACAAAGCAGGAACATTTAGATCCAAGCCCCATTTATCCAATACACACACACTGGGGGAGGTGTTAATCGATTATTCCATTTTTCCCAGCCCCTCATTACCATTCCAAAACATATTTTGTTTGAATGGAATTAAAATGGTCCATTTCTATCTGAATAAAGCACTCAGTCCCACAATGATAAGATTTACTTGTCTTAACACCAAGCCACTGCCTACTACACGTGTATTTTCTGTTTGCTGTTTGGGTTTCACTGAGACATTCCCAGTGAGCACAAGTTTCCCCCTGAATCTCTAGCTCTGATTAACTTTGCATGTCAAAATCTATACACCCAGTTTCATGGCACAGACTCAGAAATATAGTTTAACTGGCGTAATTAACATCACAGTCCTTTCCAAGAGAAACTGATTTTGATCTAATTTCGCTCTTCAGGCGGAAATGTAAGTGCATCATCAAAACAACATGTCAGAAAATTTTTGGAAATTCTGAGACTGGATTTACTTTTGGGGGGGGGCAGTTATTATAGTCATATGATTGCTAAAATTATTTTTAAAATTTATTTAATAGACTGAACTGGTACTCAACTCATGTTTAAGATGTATACTTTGCGTTGTATAAAATCCTTACCACAGCTAGAGGTGAAACTCATTTGTGGTTTGTTTTACTTATTTACCATCAACTTTGAACAAATGCCAACAGATTTTACATACACTGGGCTACTTGGATTATGTACTCTGTGTCTCTGTGTGTGTGTGTGCGCACACGCACGTGTGTGCACACATGCGCATGCATAAACACACAGGTATATAAAAATGGAGCATTTCCTTATAAGAATGTATTATTTTCCATTCCTAAGCTTATCCAGGAAAAAAAGAACATATCTGACAGTCAAGTATTACCTCACACTGAACATTAGTTCTGAGCTGGTGCCTGGATGCATCCTTACATGTTACTGGGGCTTTTATACCATATACCATGGCAGATGGTACTAAACACCCCATTGTGTTTGCACTGTGCTCATTTACAGCAGCAGAATGGAATTATGTACAGACAAAGAGGCTTTAAGTTGGGTGAGGGGAGTAAAGAAATTTAACCAATATCTACAAGGGAGAAAGTTTCCATTAGTCACAGATCACCAGCCCTTAGTCTCAATTCTCCATCCTAACAAAAAAGAGTGTCTGGAACAAAACGTGGAAAATACGTGATGGTGGTCCTCTTTTTACGCCAGTTACACTTACGATATTGAATACAAAAGAGCAAAAGCATGTGGAAATGCTGATGGACTCTCTGAGTTACCTCTGAAGGAGCCTTCTGTGGTAGAAACAAAATCCATTGAAGTTGTTAATGTATTTAAACTGAAACATGCACCATTGACCTGTAGTATAACTGGGCAAGAAACCATGAAAGATCCCACACTTGCCCATGTGTATGAAGCCATCCCAAAAGTTTGGAAATATATGGACAATCCTAATTTAGAAGTCTATTATGCACACAAAGATTAACTTACTAGACATCAAGGATGTGTCATGTGGGGCGGGGATTCATATTATACTATGCAAATTTTAAAAGAGTTGCATGTAGGACACATAGGAGTTGTAAGAAATGAAGGCATTAGCAAGAAGTTTTTCTTGGTGGTCAAGTACCGATCAACAAACAGAACATCTTGTTAAGGAATGTAGGGAATGCCAACAAGTACAGAAGATGTCCAAACAAGCCATTACACCCATCAGAGTGGCTGTTGTTTCCCAGCAATGGTTTGATATTGATTTTTCAGGACTATTTTTAGGGAGGCTGTATCTAGTGGTGGTAGATGCTCATACCAAATTGCCAGGAGTTCTCTGTATGAAAACTATTACAGCAGAACAGGTAGCAGAAAAAACTGCAAAGTCTCTTTGCAAAGACAGGATTGCCAGAACAACTTGTAACTGATAAAGGCCCACAGTTCAGTGGAGATGATTTTTAACAGTTCATGAATAAAAATGGCATTCAGCATATCACTTCTGCACCATACCACCCAGCCAGAAATGGGTTGGCAATTTGTACGGTCTTTTAAAAATGCCTTGCTCTTCATGAAAGAAGAGGCAGGGTCAATACAGCAGAAGATGACCCACTTTTTGCTAGCATACCAGAATGCAGTACATGCTACAATGAGAAACCAGCTATGCTGTTTATGGGCCCAAATCTCAGGTCACGATTGGACTTATTGAAACCAGATTTGCACCGACATGCTAGAAATCACCAAATAAGTCAGGCCTTGACTAGGGGAACAGATACCCATCAGCAGCTACATGGAGACCAAAAGGTAGTGGGCCAGGATTACTGGGGATTTAAGGAATAGCAGCCTGTGGTTGTGAGTGCACAAAAAATGCTTCACCCTGCACAGTGCAAGTGGCATCTAACATTGTTTGGTACCACCATATAAACTAATTACAAGATCCAGGCATGATTGCTGAGCACAGAGCACAGCAGCAACAGTTAAAGCCCCAACTGTTGCTCGACTATTTGTTTTGCAACCTACAGGGGTGACAAGTACTGCTACACCAAACGGGAGCAATACTGACCAGCCGGGAGCTAATAATGTTGAGCTACATACGGTCTGGTGAGGTGTCATCTGAATTTGACATGGAAGGAGGAGGGCCACTTTCTCAGGACTGCTTCCAAGAGAGTAGTAGCCAGGAAAGAAGCATTAACATGAACTTGACATTGTGCCATTGTGCCACTACTGTCTCAGGGAAGTGGTCAAAGTGACCGACATTACCCAGAAACAATCCAAGCCACCACAGAAAACTGCAGTCTGTGCATTATGCCCTTATCATTTCAAAAGGTGGGATGATATGTGAGAAATGTGGATGTGTTGAATCTACACATGTGAACCTAAAGCTACTTTCTGTTGAATCTGCTAAGGCAAAACTATATATGCATAAGCATGAAATTTATAATATGTTCTGTGCCTGCCAGTCTGGCAACACTTTTTCCCAAACATGGGATTAGAGCCATTTATGCATGACAAATAAAACTGCATATTTTGATGCCTTTGCAACTTGGATATTTGTTGACTACAAGGCATTTTTATTCACTTGGTTTAGATGGATTTATCTCACCCTTTTATAAACTTTTATTAAAAATCAGTACAAAGAAAAATTTCACTTATTTCCAACCACTTGTCACCAACCAGAAAAATCTTGCAGGATGTGATAATGGAGCAGCAATGCAACTATGAAGTCAATATACATGGAAAATTATGGCAAAACAGAGCACCATACAGGTCCTGTACCCTTTAACCGATCAGCCACAAAATGTAATTTGGGCTGAATTAAACCACAGATTACAAACAAAACTTTGTACTTCTATCAAATCTTTTATCTAAGGGTCATAAAAGTTTACAAACCAGGATTAAGATCACATCATCCCTGTAACATCCAGGATAAAAGTCTAGATCCAAGGAAGTAGTGAACTCTTTTATCTCATATTGAAATCAATGAGGAATAAACATCCTCATCGCATTATAACTTCAGGCCCATGCACAAGGAGCACTTGATCTACCAGGGAAATACAGCTATTTTACTTGGTCTAGCCAATACGTTCAGTCAGATGATTTTAAAACATTGAGGTGGAGAATCCACCACTTTCTTTGGTAGTTTATTCTAAAGATTAATTACCTTTAGTGTTAACAATGTGCAATTATTTCCTATTTGAATTTGTGTAGCTTTATCTTCCAGCCACAGTTTTTTTTTATGCCTTTCTTCACTTAAATGAAAAGCTCCTAGTACCATGTTTTTTTGTCCCTGTGAAGGTGTGTGTATTGTAAAGCTACCACTCAGTCTTCTATTTGATAAGCTAAACAGAGTGAGCTCTTTAAGGCTCTCACTATAAGGCATTATTTCCAGACTGAATCATTTTTAGCCATTTTCTGGATCTTCAATTTTTCAACTTTTCTTCAAACATGGACATCAGGACTGTATGCAGGATTCCAGCACTAGTCTCACCTACACCATACAACATCTCCCAACTCCCCTGTTCATACACCCTTTGGTAGGAGTGTGTGTTATTTCCTGTACGGGCTGAAAAAGGAAAATAAAAACAAATAAGTAAGAGAGGTTTTTTAGTTTAGTTTATCACCTTCTTTTATCTGTTAGTCTCTATCTCACCCTAAAATGGGAAACATAAGTGCTTTGACAGAAAATTGAATAAAATCTTGTACATTCTTCAGTGCCAGACAATTTTATAACAAGCTCTACTTTACAGAAATTGTGCTGCAGGAAATCACAACAAATATCAGTGAGCATTTGTTGGAACAGTACATTTTGAGAGGCATTTTGCTTGCCTCCCCTCGCAAGTAAAAGAAGCACACAAGTATCATAAAACTTTTAATACTATGAAGGAATGAATGCATTTGAAGTAGGGTGACAAGGTAGCTACAATACCTCTTTATGCCTCCTGCAATCTAAAAGGGGATGGTAATCTGCCACCCATAGCATGTCAGAGCATCCATAAAGCTGCCTTAAGATGTACTGCACAGAATAATGCCTGAGGACGAATGAAGGGCATTGGCAGCTACTGTTACTTTGCCCTACTGTGCCAACATCTGGAATGTCTGGAACAGCCTGCCATTGGAGGCGGTTCCAGCACCTACACTGAACACCTTCAAGAGAAATTTGGATACTTATCTTGCTGGGATCCTATGACCCCAGCTGACTTCCTGCCCCTTGGTCAGGGGGCTGGACTCAATGATCTTCCGAGGCCCTTCCAGCCCTAATGTCTATGAAATCTATGAAACATCATGCCTCCTCTTTATCTGAGAATTTCCCCAACACCTCTCTGCATTAAAGCACACTTTGGAGAATACCCAGATTTCCCTGTTATTATAACTAAAGATTACTTTGAACATGTCCTATGATTTTAGTTCATACCATATTTTTTAAATATAGGGCTCGATTTTGCTCCTACTGTAGCTCATTCCAGTCTTCTTGTTTTTATAAATCTCAGCTGTGTTTTTCTGATTGATATAAGTGTAAGTGAGAAAAGCATAAGAGACTTTTTGAAAGACAGCTAAGCTAGCGAAACAGGAAAATACAGAATACAAACAGTTTTATTTCAGTGCAAACAAATCAAAACAAACACAAGCTTTCTAAAAATACTAAGCATTTGATTCCTGGATTAGTAAAAGATCTAGAGGAAGGCACAGAAATAAGAAATGGAAAACAGAAAAGCCCTCTCTCTGCTTTTCAGATAAATCCTGACATTTTGGGCTGGAGAACACCTTAAAAGAGTTCATTTTTAAGGGTACAAATAACGGAGTTTGATGACTACAGACTCATTATCATCATCTCTATTCTACTGAGCACATCAAATTCCCAATCTTGCTCTCATCATTACACATTTCTCTTATACCTTCACGGAGGTTTGGCTTTAACTCCATGAATATTGATCAGATATGGTCACCTATTTTTTAAGAGACACCCCAAAGTGTGCCAAAACTGATAACCCTAGAATTTTTCAGTAATCCATGAGAGGTACTAGATAACTAATACACAGCAAGATTTCCACACTGGTCCTAACAACATGCCCCAAGGCTACAATGGTGAGTCATTCGCCAGTGGTAAAAGAACATTTCATATTCCCCCACTTTGTCCTCCATACTGAGCAAGATATATGAAGGGCATGCCTACACTGCAAGCTTCTCCCAGAGAAGCTGAGGGGGCCCTTAGACATGCCCTGTGGCATGGTGTGTGCTAGTTCTTGAACTGTAAGCCATGTGCCCTGTATGTACAGTGCTCAGCATATTTGCATTGCTAAATGACTACACCATAGCTACACTGCTTGCTGTTCAAGAGCTAGCACACATGGAACAGCATGGCAAACTTAAGGATCCTGCTGCCCGACATTGCGCATCTTTGGTGTAATTTTTGCATCAGTTTTTGTGTTATGGTCACACTTTCTGAAAAGCTGAGTTTTGATTTAGTGCATCCTAACATCTGTGAAGGAAACTCTTAAGTGTCCAGGTGACTGGTCAGATAGACTTCAACCAACTGTTCTTTGAGTTTCTGAAGGCTGTTGCTTTAATCCATCTGCCAAGAGTTTGAACTAAGCTAAAAATGCCTTGTGAAATTTTGAGTGATTATGAAGTGTGTACACACACAGCAAAAGTCCTTTAATGAACAAAGCCAATGGGTCATATAAAGAAAATCTGCTTTTATTTTAAAGATCCAGTAAGTGGCACTCCTTTTTGGGTCAGGATTGAGGCAATGCTACATTATATCAGGGATGTCCAGCTTGGTAGCTGGCAGCTTGAGATGGGTTAAATTTGTGACCCCACGACTCCTTTCCAGCAACTGCTCCTGAAGGAGCAGGGCAGTGCAGCCCATGGTGCCAGGGAACCTGCAGCTCAGGCTCCCATGCAGTATAGTGGAGTGGGACAGGCCGTAGATGTGGCATGACCCTGACCACTTAGCCGTTGACCTGTCCTGCAGTATATAGCATTAGTACCTTGACAAAGTCCCAATATGAAGCACATAGGACAATTATACTTTGCCTACCTAGATTTAGCCTGCACTTTCATATGAATGTGGCTGCTGTGCGTTTTTCCAAATGAAAGGATAAAAGGTACACAGATATGGATTTACAGAAATACACAGAAGTCTGATATAAAGGTTTTTTTCATCCCGAGTATGGAATGGATGCATTAATCCTGAGCAGGAAACCTATACAGGGTCTTCATAAAGTCCTTGTGTACTCTTAAACTTTAATAACTTAGGTTGTAGGTATGATAGAAACAATCTGTAAATGGCATCTAAAAGCAAATTTATTAAAGTTTTAGGACAACTACAGTACACAATGCTAGACTTCAACATAACCACCATCCATCATGATACACTGCGCAATCCGATCTTCCAGATCCTTGAAAACGTTTCCCAGTTGCTCTTGAGTTACTGTACTAATTGCATTGGTGATCCTAGCCCTAAGTTCCACCAAAGAACGTGGTTTTGACAAATCAACTACACTTTTAACATGTCCCCATAAAAAGAAGTCCGACAGCAATGGGTCAGGTGAACAAGGTGGCCAAGCAATTGGTCCACCTCTGCCTATCCACTTCTCTGGGAAAACATCATTTAGAAACTGTCATGCATTCAGAGCATAGTGGCACGGAACTCCATCTTATTTAAAAATACATTTTTTTATTACTTATGAAGTCTAGCATGGTGTACTCTAGTTGTCCTAAAACTTTAATAAATTTGCTTTTAAATGCCGTTTACAGATTGTTTCTATCATATCTACAACCTATGTTATTAAAGTTTAAAAGTGCAGAAGGATTTTATGAAGACCCTGTATAGGAGTTATGCAGATCATCTCAAATGAGTGCTGATAAGATTGTTGCGCTAATGGCTGGGCAATCACACCAGCATGTTGAAACCCTGAAGTGTGACAGATACCCTCCATTCATGCTAAACAAGAGAACTATTACATGCCCCTTTGTATAGCAATAGTGGAAACATCATCACCAGCAATCCCTCAATTTGAGAATGATCTCTAGTACGGATCATTGATGGGTCTTGAAGGGACTTAAGAGTGCAATCCCTGAGCCACAGATCCACCCACTGAAGCTGCAGATCTTTCCTCAAGGAAGACTAGGCTGCAGTCTGAGCTTCTTTCCTTTCTTCTTCTCTCCACTTTCTCTTCTCTGCTTTGAGGGCAAGATGCTTGACCTTGAAATGGGCTGCTGTGTGGTTGAGGTTGTGGCAGCATTGGAGTTGGTTGGCAGTCAGCTCCTCCAGTCTGTTGCTGTCAGCATCCATTTTCTTAAGGTATGCCTTCAATGTGTCCTTGTAGCATTTCCTCACGCCACCAAAATATCTCAGGCCATTATTTAGCTGGGAGGAGAGCACTTGTCTTAGGAGTCTAGAATCAGGCATCAACAAACAGTGTCCAGTCTAGCGAACTTGGTGCTTGAGCATCACCAGCTCAGTTCTGGTAACATTTAACATTAGCTTCAGCAAGGATGCTGGCATTTGTGCAGCAAGCTTCTTATTTGATGCGGAGGATTTTCCAGAGGCA
>NW_017729006.1:4193895-4195649 GCF_001723915.1 Gavialis gangeticus
GAACTTGGTGCTTGAGCATCACCAGCTCAGTACTGGTAACATTTAACATTAGCTTCAGCAAGGATGCTGGCATTTGTGCAGCAAGCTTCTTATTTGATGCGGAGGATTTTCCAGAGGCATCATTAGTGATACCTTTCCAGGTTATTGAGATAACAATTGTAGGTCACTCATGTTCCACATCTGTAAAGCAGGGTAGGGATGATGACTAAATTGTAGACTTGAATCTTAGTGTCTTTCTGGATACTGTGATGAATAAAGACAGACTGAAACAGTTTCCCAAAGGAGGCACTTGTGCACTGGATCTCCTCAATGTTCACTCTCTGAGGTATGGGAAGTGCTCAACTATCTCCAGGGTCTTTCCTGTGACGGTAATTTGTAGGGGAAGGGGAAGTCACATTCACGCATTCATAACCCAGGGCAGGCTGATAGAGCACTATAGTCTTCTTTATGTTGGAAGAGAGGTCCAAAGTTTGGTACACTTCTCTGAAAAGGTACAGTGTGGTCTGAAGGTTTACCTCAATGTATGTAAGGATGGTATAGTCATCAGCATATTGAAGGTCAAGGGTTGTTTTGAGTACTTTGTTCTTTATACAAAAATGTCCCAGATAGACTACCAAACAGATGGAGAGCTCTTCAATGTCAATTCCAGAAGGAAGGAGGTCCTTAATAGAAACTAGGATGACTGTCAAACAGTGGAAAACAGAATTGAGGCAATGAGTCATCTTTGTTTGACCCTACTTTGGATGACTAATGGATCTGTCTCTGATCTGCTTCATATCTGGTCTTAGAAAAGGCACAGGAGCTTGATGTGCTTTTCAGGACATCCAAATCTGGTCAGTACTTCCACAAGGATTCATGATTGATGGTATCAAAGGCTTTACTAAGGTCAATGAAGGCCATATACAGGTCCTGATGTTGTTCCTAACACTTTTCTTGGACTTGGTGGGCAACAAAGATCATGTCAGAAGTCCTATGGGATTTTTTTAAACCACACAGATTCAGGGAGGACTTCCCCAGCAAGAGATAGGAAACAGTTTAGGAGGATACAGGTGAGGATTATCCCTGCTGTGGAAAGGAGGACAATACCTCAATAGTTCCCATACACAAGGTGCATCTACACATCACCGTGCTTTAGTACCTGTTTTTGGAAGTACTAAAGCATGGTGCAGTATGGCCAGTCCCGCTGTGTGCATGGCACACTGTTAAATTTCACTGCTACGTTGCCAAAGGGCATACTGTAGATGCACCGACAGAGACTTATCTCCTTTCTTGAAGACAGTCATGATGTTGGCATACATCAGGACCCCAGGGATCATTTTGTTGTTCCAAATTTGAAGAATAATTTCTGAAGTCTCAGTAACTAGTTCCTTGCCACCAGTCTTCAGCAGGTATGTCATCTTATCCAGTAGCCTTATTGTACTTTGTTTCCTTGATAGCACACCAGACTACTTCAAGGATAGAAGGGTTGGTGAGAGATCCCCTTTCAGGGTGTTGGGGGATGCACTCAATGGTGATATCCATCACAGTCAACTCATAGTCCAGAAGAGCCTCAAAGTACTGTTTCCATCTACCTTGGATGGATTAATTGTCTTTGAGGACCACTGATCCATTCTGCAAATCGCAAGGACATAGGACCAGAACTTGGGCCACAGATGGCGTTCATTGCCTTGAAAAAGCTATGCATAGATTTCATAGACATAGACATAAGGGCTGGAAGGGACCTCAGAAGATCATCGAGTCCAGCCCCCTGCCCA
>NW_017729006.1:4200649-4215776 GCF_001723915.1 Gavialis gangeticus
TGCAGGCTCATGTTCATCTTGTGGTCAATGATGACCCCCAAGTCTCTTCCTTCCATAGTGCTAGTCAGCGTAGCACTGCCGAGCCTATAAGGATGCTGCAGGTTTTTCTTCCCAAGGTGGAGAAGCTTGCATTTTTCAGTGTTAAACACCATCAGGTTCTCATCCGCCCATTTGTTGAGCCTGTCCAGGTCAGCCTGGATCACCCGCCTGTCTTCTGGCGTGGATGCTTTGCCCCAAAGTTTGATGTGATTGGCAAACTTGGCCAGTCTGCTTCTGACTCCAATGTCCACATCATTAATGAAGATGTTGAACAATATGGGTCCAAGGACAGAGCCTTGGTGGACCCCACTGGTCACAGGACACCATGATGATTGATTTCCATCAATTACTACCCTCTGGGTCTGATCACAGAGCCAATTTCCCAGCCAGCAGATCGTGGTGGACCCAAAGGCCACAGTTGGCCAGTTTCGCCAAGAGGTGATCATGGGATACCAGATCGAAGGCTTTTTTGAAGTCAAGATATATAACATTATCAGCATCAGATGTTGGGGCACATGCACAGATGACAGTGGTATACTGGTCTGAGATTAAGGCAGAATGTTGTAGACGTTCATTAATGACAACAGGGAGCTCTATAAGTTGACTCTGTCCTGGGCCAGTTTCTCCTTCCAGAAGAAGGTATAGCTCTACCCTCTTCCCTCAGCTGACCTTCATCCAGTTGTCTTGTCTGCTATTGCTGGGTTGCATGGGAATGGTTCTCAGGCACTGCAGAAAGATTTATGTGGTAAATTTCAGTTTCAGCTCATGGCTGTTCTCTGTTTCTCTTCCGGCTGCCGCAAATCATTTGTTTCAGTAACAAATGTAGATCCCTTATTTATTATAGAAGCATGGCATCTAAAAATAGAAAACAAATCATGGAGAGGAGTCCATTTCATTCTAGATGGTTCTATTACTATGGTTACAATATTCTTCTGTCTTTACAGCCATTGAGATCCTGACATCTTCTGCCTGATCAGACATTAAAAGACTTGGAGTTAGACTATAGCTTGTCTGGAACCTCCCCTCAGGCCTGTTTTCCATGAGTGACCCTTCCAGGAGACTCCAGGCAACATAGCTCTGAGGATCATTGGGACACACAAGCCTCTCCACCACTATAAGGTCTCAGTCCATGGAGAAGGACAGTGGAAACAAAGGTAAAGTAATGGCTTAGGACAAAAATGTGCACAAACCTGTGCAGTGACTAGGCCATGTGGTCCAAGAGGTTACCTGATATTTACTAACAAAGGAATGAGATGCTGGTTTTGCTGTAATTGCACATCTGTTTGGGCATGTAAAAAAGTAGCTGAAACACCACAGAGAATAAAGCGTAGTAGCCAAAACACAAGCAGAGATGTATTTATAACTTGATCCAAAGGAAATGTCACAGGAAGATTTTAGGCAAAGTTGTACTGGAGAGGGACCTGCACTGCGAACAAGACATTATCTCCTGCTGTTTGGTTTCTACTATGAATAGAAGACACTATATATTCTACACAAACAGAACTGCATCAAGAAATGCCCAACATCACTACCAATTTCTCCTCCTAGTAAAAACAACTAAAATATTCTGAATTCTAGCTAATCACTTGCATCAAAAGAGCAACAGTATCTCTACTGCACACCACACAATTATGTACTTTATATATGCATATATAAACTCAGAGATACATAATCTGGCATGTCCTGAAAAGAATTTACTATCCTGGAGAGCAAACTCCACTAAGTTCTAGTAAATAAGACACTTCCTTCAGGACAGGTGTCATTTTTAATTCCCTAGGACTGCAGGGTACTGAATAACTACTTTACAAATGCTTAGAGAACTGTGAAAGGATTTGATATTATTTTTATCTTCTCACAAGTAAAACGAGACTCCCTGTAGCACCGTGAATCCAAGAGGGCTAAGATCATATGGAGAGACATGTTGACATTGTTAATTGTAAACCACCTCTAAAAATACTAAAAATAGTTTATAAATGCCTAAATATGTCACATAGGTATGACCCAATAATACAATAAAATCATGTACTCATTTCTAAAGTAATATCAATGCTGAGATGATTATAAATAGGAGTATTTATACCTATTCATATGCAGCATGCACCTAAAATATTTTATTAACAGTAAAATTATTTTACTGAGAGATGTTTAATCAAATTTAAATAATATTAATGTAATTTGAATAAATCAATATTTTTATTTGAAAATTTTAGGTGTCAGCTTGTGTCTGCACAAGTTATTGGACTGAAATTTCTCTGCCTGCTTACAGATAAGGAGCAATGAAAATCTCCTTACGTTGTTTCACTAATGTGTGTCACCAAACTTGGAAAAAGTTTCTCTTGAAAGTAGGTATGTCATATTTCCCAGCTTATTCATTTCTTGATCTTCTCAATAAAGCTGCCAACAATTCCTTTAATTAGCATCAGTTGTGATGATGTAGGGTCAGATCTTCCAGGAAGTTTCCACCTATTGGGTGTCGTAAGCACCATATTATTCCACCCTGTTCAGACTCCTGAAAATCCATTAATGCATCTTACTGTTAAGATTGAGTCACAAAAAAAGCAGTAAGGAAGAGAAGGACTCAATCACCTTTTATATTAACAGTTTTTAGGGACTTGAGCAGAATGGAATAGGAGAGTACTTAAACATGCACTTGTGGAATAGAATCTGGCCCTTGATTTATGACATGAAAGACTGGTCTGCTGGGAACGGGATAGAGACTGCCTAAACTCATTTCATACAGATAATAAACAAGCAAAAAATTTGATTACCACTGATCTGTTCTGCACACAAACTTTAGATATTTAAAAATATCTCCGTTCTTCTTTTACTCAGGTAGCAGAATAAGATAACAGTCACGCTGACAAGTGGAAAGAGAAAAATCTTTTTCACTATTTCCCTTTGGTGTTATGCTACCACCTATAGCAGGCTTGAGAGTTTATTTCACCTTCAGTTTTATTGCTTCTGGGCAGGTTTGGAGGTAGACAGAAATACCGCTTAGTAGGTTCTAAATACACTTTAAACCCTAAGAGTTTACAACAAGTCTTTAGACCAGTTTAAACTTCCTGGAATATTTCAAAAGCACACTGGGAAAATTAAGTACTATTTTGAGTCAGTCTTCCTTGTGTAATGTACGCACTGTGTAATGTAATGCATTGTGTGCACTGGAAATGTGATATGAGTGTGTGACAGAAGGAGAGTAACCTCGTGGAGGCCTGCTGACTGACCATGGACTACAAATCCCAGAGGCACCTGTATGCAGGAAGAGGAATAGATGGGAAACCCTGCAGAGCCCTGCTGCTGGACTGCAAATCCCACAAAACCTTGGGGGCAAGAGGAAGAGGTGGCAACCTCTGAGCCCTGGTAGGCTACTGCCAGAAAACCAGGAGGCCATGGTGCCTGCTGTACGACGGACTGAAGGAGCGAGGAGCCTCTGCACAGCATAGATGAGCTGCAGACCGAATGCACATGATCCCCGACCTACAGACCTGTACAAAGCGACTCTGGACTAAAGGCTGGTTCTTAGGGACACCTCTGGAGGTGGGGTGGGGACTCTATGGCCTGAATATATGTACCCCAGTGGTACTGACCATACCTGTTTACTTGCCCTCTAAGTGTATGATGTTATACTTTGGATGCCTATGCACTTGTATTTGTCCCTTCCTATCTGTTGGCTGGTGACCCTAACCCTAGGACACTCAGTATAAAGGAAATCCCTCACTGGCTGTAGTGATTGTGCCTGACACTGCAGGGGTTTCTTATGTTATGTGCAGATGCAGATTATTCCATGCCCAGTGTCTGGTGAATCCTCCAGGCATCCCAAACTGCACTGCTACTCACCCCTCCCCCAAAGCCATGCTAGGCAAGGGGCTGCTTCAGGATGCAAGCAGGATTCATCCTGCTTGCCTACAGAGAACGTGGTCTACAGAAGTGGGGAAGCAGAAACCCACTGCGGTGCGGCAGTTTCACTTCCCTGTTAGGGACCCTGGACAGGGATCCCAAGCTTATTTGGGTTAAGGGGGGTAGCTAGGTTCTGCGGCAAGGTGTTTTGTGGTCCCCTGCTTGTAGTGGGCTGGTGGTTGTGCCTGTAACAGTAAACACCTGTCAACTGCCTGGGGGTGAAGGGGGATGGAGGGAGGAGGGGGTTACAAAGCTACTGCACAATGGGCACTTAACAGAACAGAATGGCTTTCAATTCCATGTTCGATGTGAAATGAATTAACCAATCAACTGTTAATTGTTCCTCACCCACCATGCTGCACTCCTGGAGCCAGCCCTGCCCTGAAGGTTCCACCCTGCATGCCGGGGTGGAAGATGTGGGGAGTCCTGGAGGGCCTCAGAGCACCCAAGCCTCCTGAGAATCACGAGCCCCATAACACATGGCAGGGAACTATAAAGCCTGGTAACACCTGGCAACCCCATCCACTCCAGCCTCCTGCCCCAACCCAGGTCCTCCTCCCCTTCCAAGTGAACCCTGGTGAAAACTGCGGACACTGATCCCTGGAAGGTATGACTTGATTTGCAAATGCTGCCATAGCTATCAGTATTCTGGTTTGCAAACCTTATGTTCCCAGTCTCCCCAGTATGCCAGTTAAGCTCCTCAGTTCTTAGTTAAGCTGCATATCCCACAATACAGCTTAGTCTCCATGTTTAGAGAGGTGAATCACGGAAATTAATTGTCATTCTGCATCATAAGTTTCAAATGGAATTTTTTGGTTTTCTGATGTGAAAAAGAAATTTTTGATAGGCTGTACATACTTTTCCAAGTTTTCCAGAACTCAATTTTTCCAAAGGAAAAAAAAAGCTGTTGTATGACAGAATATCAGTCAGGTCCAGCTGGTAGCCATATTTAATAATAGTCTGAGAGACAGAAATAGATGCATCATAAAGTAGGAGTTGCTTACTATGGTTAAGTAATTATCATCTTATTGCTATATTTAACGTCCATTTCAAAGCCACAGAATACATCAGTACTTAGTACGGTCTGCCTCAAGACTGAAGTGAGTGCTTGGTTTAAGAAAGTGAAGCACTTGAATAAGGATGGGGAAGACATCAGAATCATGAACAGAACATGACAAACTACTGGCACTGAACTTTTGACAGGTTTAATTATTCATTCAAAATTATTTATATTTTTATGTTCTAAGATTGCTCATCAAAGTCCTAAGGTCCTGTTTCAGTAGCCTTCCAGCCTAAAAAGTTTAAGTATAAACCTTTATACTATAGCTCTTAAATAGGATGTCAGAAATCCAAAGTCCTTTCACGATGACTGTAAAAACATTTCTGGCACAAATGTTAATACATATTCTTAATATATGCACTTTCTGCAAAGTATAAAAGCTGTTTGCATAAATGTTTTCAGGAAAAAAACCCAGGGTTATGCATACCATCAAAACGTATTTGTATTTCTTTAAAAATAAAGAGCACTCCAAATTTTCCCCAGTATTTACCTAAGATCATCAGCTTGGATCACAGATTACTAAAGGGGAGGAAGGAGGCACTGTTATGTGGAAGTCCTTGTAATAAAGGTATTTAAACTCAGCTATAAATTTTTCTGAGAATTCCAAAACTGACAAAGCTCCATCTTAATTAAGAAAATAATTTTCATTCTTTGTTCATAACTGAAAGCATACATTCTAATATGGAAAAATGACTTGCAATTGAACATTTATATTCTAAGCAGACTTCAAGTTGAAGACCACTGTCATGTTGAGGAGGCCACCATGAATAATTTTATTATCAAAACAGAAATGTTCTAACCCTTCAACAGACAAAGGTACAAACATCAGCTTAATACAGAAAGCACACCCATTTAACCAAGATGGTTGCAAGCAGGCATTCAGTACCACTTCACCATTCTGTAAGGACATCTGTGTAAAGCAAATAGTGTGAAGAGAAAGGGTGGAGAAAATTGGAAATAATTTCAAGTACCATGACATTTAATAAAACGCATAGTTTTCACTTAGCTTTTGACATCTGTATATAATAGTTACTAGTATTACCTGCTCATCATTTTAGGCATTTAAAAACTGGACAAAGTACTTGAGTTTATACTAAAATATAAAATAAGGCAGTGTCTTCCAAACTTTTGAAACCCAGAGCACGCTTTTCTCCTAGATTAAAAATAGTGGCACACTTTTCTGAATTGCACTGCCCCTAGCTGAAAATCACTAAGATAGATCTAAATTCAGAAAACATATGGAGGGAGACTCAAACCTAAGGCTAGGAACAGACATTCAAGAATCCTGAGCCTGAATTGATTCAATCTTTGCAGGTTAGTCTAACCTGGCTAGGCTGAACCATCTTGTAACCCCTGCCCCCGGGCTCCTGACCAGTGAAGGAACCAGCAGGAAGTTGCACAGAATTTACTTATGCAGCAGGGAGTTACACAAGGACTAACACAGTATTTACCACCCCATTAAGAAAACAAAAGCCTCTCCCATTCTTCAGTTCAAACTCTTCTTAAACAGCTTTTTCCAAGGAAGGAATGGAGAGACATTACCAGCTACCTGTTGATTAGCTCCAAAAAGCCCTAAGTAGGCACTGTCCTATCTGCCTTTGTCCTGTCTCTCTTACCTCTCAGCATTAGCTAGCATACCACTTACTGGCTATGTTCAGTGCTGTTGAGCAGGGAGTGGGGGCAAGGAGGGGGGGACCAGGGGCAGGGGGGAGCAAGGCGAAGCCAGGCAGACACTACTGTATCTGAAGTCTCTTCCAGAGTTGCAGCCAGGGAGCAGAGGGGCGAGGCTAGCCCTGCTCTGGAACAGAGAGCCCAGCCCAGGACTGCAAAGCATCTGGGATGCTGGGGGACTCTGGTTTAAGTTGAACCAGGAAGGGGTCTGGGACAGACATTGCATAAACCAGTTTGACCCAAACCAGTTAAGTCTGATACTACATTCAACCAGGTTTATCTCAAGCCAGTTTCAGCCATTTTCAAACTGGTTTATGTGCACTGATGGCCTGTTCTGTTGCAGGTATAAACCAGTTTCTGATCACTTAAACCACTTTATGTGTAATGTCTGTCCCTAATCTAAAAGAGTTGAGCATCATTGAAGTAACTGGTGCCACTTAAGTGCAGCAGGGGCAGGTCCTCACCCTGCTGTGCCCCACTCTTTCCACTGTTTGCCCCCTTCTGATCCCTGGTCTGTACCTCAGGGGCAAGGGCACCCCCACCTGCTGCTCAGGCTGCTCCTGCAGGGTCTCACACACCAGCAATCACCCCTGCGTCCCGTACTGCTGGCCCTGAGAGCATGGGAGGAGTGGAAGGGATGACTTGGACACACAGCTTCATCTGTGTGTCCATCTGCCTGCCTGCTCGCACCACAGCACACTGCTGAAAGTGTTAGGGGGTGGGGGGGCAGGGTACAGGTACAGGGGCTGCTTGGGGGCATGGAAGGAAGCAGAAACAGCAGCTGTCCTTAGAGAAACAGCCACAGGCACTGCTGGGGGAGCTGGGGGACAAAAGCATTTACCCTTAATGGGATCTCTTGAAATCACTCATATAAGGGATCCCATTTTAGGAGGTGCTGACTACTTTCTGTAAAATATTCTGTAAGAGCCAGTAAATATTCTGTAAAAGCAAGCTCCAAGCACAAAGTATAAGGGAACAGAAACAAACAAACGGATATAGTGCATCATGTCATTTCTATAATCTTACAGACTCTAGAGATTGTTATAAAAAGGCAACTGAATGCTGGCAATGACCAGCAAACAGGAAAAATAAATAAACAAATCAGGAAATCAAAATTAAAAATACAATGTAAATGAAGTGTGTAGTAGCTCATTAAAAGAAAAAGGAACCACAGAAACATTAAAATAAAGTTTGTCAACTGAAATTGGCCAGAACATGTAATTACATCTCAATAATGTTAATGGATATTCATTATTAGCATACTCTCACAATAAACACACTATTTTAAACCAGTGTAAATGTTCTGTAAAAGTTTTATGTAGATGCATGACTGCTTTTAAGAAACTCACTTAACCAAAGATGCAAACTATGTCATGTTTTAAAAATTCTTTGAAGTATTTGCATAATTTATAGAAGAATATTAATTAAAATACTGTTGTGTACGCCAGCCCACTACATTCTATGTAACGCAACCTGTAAACAAACAAAAACTGCCTTGCTACTGCATTTCTCAGGTTTGAAGTTAGTATAATTGCTTTGAATGTACCCTGCAGATTTAAACCCCAGTGAATACAATAGAGACTGCAATGGCTTTTAAATCAAGCTATGACACAAGCATTAACTAGACAACCTAACGCTATAGGGACAACAAATTCACAGTCCAAGCACAGCACCAGTCGCCATTTTTGAGGCAGAGTTCAGCGGGCCCCCATGCCTCTGATTGGCCAAGGGGCCTCAGAAGTCCTGCCCCTCCTCAGAGATTGACAGAGGACTATGAGGGTAGGGTGGACTTCTGGGTCTCCTCAGCCAGAGACCTGGGGGGACCCAGTACAGTCTACCACAAAAATCTCTCTCCCTTCCCTCCTCCCCTCATGCTTCTGGATACCAGGTCTTCCCACTGTTTTCTGTTTGCAGCTCCTTTCTGTCCCCCCCAAACCCCAGTCACTCACCAATTTTATGCTTTTTCATGGGGACCGACCAATTTCACACTCTCCATAAAAATTGCTAAATTGTGAATTCAGTAGGTCCCTAGCTATTATGCATGTGATTAAGGATTGTTTGCGTAAGTAAAGGATGCACAATTTGTCTCTACTGTTTTGAGATGCAAGGAATTTTTTTAATAATATCTTTTTTTAGACTAACTGCATAGTTGGGATAAAGTTAGACAAGCTTTCCAATGCAAGACGTTCTTCACTGGGTCTGAGGAGGGAAGCATGTACAGCAGTTAAAAACAATGGGCAGAGATGTGAAATTAGAGAGGGGAGAGGTTCTGAAGGCTAGCAGACAGCCGATTAGCAGAAGAGAAGAAGATTAATTACCAGAAGATCAGGACCTATCAAAAGGGAGGAGGAACATTATCACCTGGAGTACACAGGAAGAATTTCAGGGATCAGATTACAGCATGTCATAAAGTTTATATCAGTGTTCAGTTCTTAGTTCTTAGTGTCCAGCCAGTTTATGAGTTTTTGTCCCCAAACTTGCCTTTTAAAGTTGTTTGGTGTATTTCCCTTGGGTATGAGGATTGTGAGGTCAAAAAGGGAGTGGCTGTTCTGTGAAAAAATGTGTGTTCCCATTAACATTTATGTGTTTCTGTCCTTTATATTTCTGTAAGAGTTCATCCTGGTGCATACTTTGTTTAGTTTCACTAACATAATTACCAGGGAGTTATCCAATTTGCAGAGGTGTGCCGCAACTCCAGGCCTGGCAACATGACATGCAGGCCACGGTATTCCTGCTGCAGGATTCCCAGGCTGTGCCTCTGCAAATAGGGGAACCCAGGCAAGTGCTCTCAGGGCCTCAGGGACCAGGTCCTCCATGTCCCTAGAGTTCCCAAGATGGGGCCCCTGAAGCCTCAGGAGTTCCTACCTGGGGCAGCTGGAGAGCACAGGCAGCTCCAATCTACCCTCTCCCACTATAAAACAGTCCTACCACTCTCCTGGCATAAAGCAGACATCTACCAGGAAAAAGCAGCACAACTGTATTGTTGTGACCACAATTTTGGGCTTCTGCAGCACAATAAGGGGGTGGAGGTCTGTTTTCTTGCATCTTGTGCTGCCATAAGAATTTTTATTAGAGCATAAAAGTGACAGCTGCTTTCAGCCTCTATGTGTGGTTATCCTATTGCAAAGTAAAACAACACTGGTTCTAGTTTAGTTTAAGTTTAACCAGAAAAAATACATTCTTATTACAAAATAAGAATGCTCATAAATTGAGTTATTCATCAACAGATATTCTGGAACACCAGTATTCAAATAGTTATTTCACAATAACTCCAAGTAGGGAACAGCCCTTAGATATACCATGACCAAGACTTTTCTAGGTAATTGATGTCTACTTATTTTCCTCCCTAATATAAAAAGTACTATTTGTATATATTATGGACTCTTTCAGCATTTCAATTTAAAAATATTAAAGCAGTCTGTAAGTAGCAACCAATAATTTATGTGAATGCACTTAGAAAAGGTCATTTTTCTTATACACAACTTTAAATTAAACTTTTAAAATGATTGTATGAAACCTAAGATGAGGTTTTATAATGCAGTATTTCTACTATAAACAGACATGTACGCCAGAGCAATATGTCCAAATTAAGGGTTTAGAAAAATGGCAATAAAACTTTAATTACTATATAACAGCACAAAAGCACTATTTTAATTTTAAAAAACAAACTGTTTGTGATGGGATTTGTTTTTGATCCAATTCACAAAGATATGCAGTGTATTCAGGGTATTAAGTATAACACATTTCTATTTAACTGTAAAAGTTTGTGACTTTCCTCATATGACCTCCCTGGCATATTGCCAGACCTCAGTTCTTGTTGACATTTAATCTGAACATAATCCCTGAAATCTGTCTGCTATTGCTGGGTTGCATGGGAATGGTTCTCAGGCACTGCAGAAAGATTTATGTGGTAAATTTCAGTTTCAGCTCATGGCTGTTCTCTGTTTCTCTTCCGGCTGCCGCAAATCATTTGTTTCAGTAACAAATGTAGATCCCTTATTTATTATAGAAGCATGGCATCTAAAAATAGAAAACAAATCATGGAGAGGAGTCCATTTCATTCTAGATGGTTCTATTACTATGGTTACAATATTCTTTTAAAGACACAAACTTGACAAAATTAGAAAAAATTCAAGGAAATGAGGCAAAAATGACAAGCATAAGCAGATCAGCACTGGAAAATATACTTACCTAACTGTACAAAACATTTAATACCTTTCAACAGTTCTTCCCCACAGCTCTCTACCGTATTCTTTAGAACCAGGCCTTATGCAGAATTGTATTAATTCCTCACAGATCTCAAAACAGGTTTGGGATTTTAGTGCAAAAAAGTAATGACAATTCCATTAGGAAACATACATATTTGATTATCAATGGGTTTTTTTTAATGTGAGTATGGAAGTTGTAAGTGCTGCAGCTCTATTGTGCACAAATATTATTTAAAATTCCAATTTGTTAGCAAGCCAGAAGTGATAAATTTGGCCACATTTTTGTCATGAATGACAAGATAGTCACAGATTCTATCATCTTGTTTTCTAACACAGCCATAACTTTTGATGAATCTTTGCACACGATTAGGGAAGCTTGAGAGGATCTGTATTCAGTGGTTAAGACCTGAACATTTATGGATGCTAACAGCACAAGAACTTAATGACATTCTTATAGATGAGGTTGAAAAAGACCAATCGACAGTTGACAGTTGGAGTGAAAACTTGACTCCTTTAAAGTTAGTAGCAAAACACCTACTGACTTCAGTGATACCAAGAGTTCATTCTCTGGAGATGCCTACACTGCATCTGGGAGATACAAGTACAGAATCCGTTGATGTACCAACCCTAGCTTTAAAATCTAGCTAGCTCAGTACCAGCAGCAGCAACACAGCCTGACATGCGTGTTGTACAAGCCTACCTGGAAGCCTGCGTGTTTACTCTTGTGGCCAGTGGCTTGGGGATTGGTAAGTGATCTGCTGAGTACATAACTAGCTCCGATGTGCTGCCATCATATCCCTAACTGCAGCATAGACATACCTCTCGTGAGAGCTCTGTTTCCCCAAGGAACTATAAAATTCTCTATTTCCTAAGCAAAATAAATTAATAAAATGAGAAGAGATGATAAATGAGCTTTCCCCAAACCACTTGAATTTATAGTCACGTAAAGTAAAACCTATTATAATTTTTCATTTTTGCTGTCCTGCAAAAGGCTTTCCTTTGCTTCAGATAAATGTTGTCACACACGCTCCTCCTTTGGTTTAATCCAATCCCACAAAAAATTCTTTCTATATCAGGAGTCAAGAAAGTGTTCCACAGGAGGTTTCATGAAGGCTTATTTTATTGCTTATAATGTTTCCCAGTGAAAAAGGGATTTGTTACCACGGCTTTTCTCCAGCGTAGGCTGCCAGGCTCCCCTAGGGCTTTCTGCTACTGCTCTTTGTCAAAGCTGAAAATCTCCATGCAAGAAAACGTGGTGTTTCTATAGTGTTCCTGACTCTCTCATCAGTGCCTTGATTCAACTTCCACTAAAGTCAATAGACAGACAGGTAGAGGGGGGCCAAATTGCAGATTGAGGAGCTGCATTCAGGTTGAGCTCAGGCCTTCCTGAGATATAGCCAGAGCCATGAAGGCAGAGCAGCTAAGACAACCTGCTACTGCTCCAGAGGTGAACACTACAGATTGCCCCCCTTGTCAATCCAGCAACAAGTGGAGAGCTGGCAATTTGTTCTGGGAATCCGAGGCAGCCAGATTTGTTCTGGGAATCCGAGGCAGCTTCTGGTGTCACTTCGGTACAGTAACTGGTGTGCCTTAATCAGAGTACCACGCTGAGCTTGGGAAGACTATTGACCTTTGACAGTACAGTATCACCACTAAAGAAGGGCCGTCCCGGAGGGTGGGGTTGGGGGGGGTGAATCGGGGCGACTGCCCTGGACCCTGCATTTTGGGGGGCCCCGCAGAGCAGGGCCAGCTTCGCGTCCAGCTGCTTGCCACCCTCCCCCCTGCCACCGCATCTGGGCCCCACACAGTCTGATTTGCCCCAGGCCCCAACACCTTGCTATGGTTGTTTCTGGCTACCCCAATAAAGTGCTTTAAAAGGGATGTGTGATAAAGAGATCCATGCAGAGAAAACACTCTCTCTCAATGTCACATAAAGGAAACTCCAAAAATGTTTGTCACAACCCACTTGAGCTCAAAGCACAGCTGGGCCAGATGAACAGGACAAAAAATTATAGAAGAATCTTTGAAAATGTCAAAGCTATTGAGAGTTTGATTTCCCGGTAGAGGCCCCAAAAGTGCATGCTGGCAGTGGAGATCACATTCTCAGAAGAATTCACACACTCTCGCAGGGACTGTCATGATTTGCCTGCACAGCTACCTTCCCTTGGTATTACATCACATGTGAACCCTGTGGATTTCCAAACAGAAGTTACATGGATGTTTGTGCATCCCTCACCTACCCAGTCACATTCCCTTCCTTGACCAGGATTGCCTACCCCTTCACAGCAAAGGCTTTAAGTACTTTCAGTCAGCTCAGCTGCTCTAAGAGAGGCTTTTTAATGTCTTTAGCCCCAAAGTAGCAAGAACACGGCATATGCTATGGTAACAGTTTTAAACATATAACTTTTAATCCCTAAAAAAAAATCCCTGTATCACTGCTATGAGTGTAGTTCTCACTAAATTCAAAAAGAACACTTCACAAAAGCTACTCCTAGACCACAGAGCATCTTTCAGCTAGTGCTGACTCAGTGAGCCCCTTCTGCTCAATGTTTTCAATCCCGGTGGTAACAGTGCTGTACACAACACATAATAATAAATACAAGCTATGTTTGGCTAGTCCCATGACTCAGCAACAGCTCCTTGCATTGCTGCTTCAGAAGTGCCAGAAACAGACTCAACAACCTGCTCTAAGTATATTGTGCAGCCAGTCCCACTGCTTTAAAGGAAAAGATACTATACAGCCTAAAGCAACAACTGAGATGTGATCTAGGAGTGTCAACAATGACTGTCTGCCAAAGCCTCTGGTCATTATTCATTTCTCCATCTACAATGAGAAGACTGGGTAGAAGAAAACCAAAGTCTGGAAGGACGGAGCACAGGGAGATAAGTATAGAAGAAAAGATACACTACAGACACTCAACTACCGTCTGTCATATTACAAAGCAAAGTTCAGTTAGAGCATTAATAATGCTCTGTGCTTATATCAGAAAATCTTAGAGTCTTTTCAAACAATAGTTCTCATAACAATCCCATGAGGCACTTTTATGTATTGTAGAATTAAGTAGCAAAGGAAGCTCAAGTGTCTGATGTTCAAAAAGGCATGCATACAACTAAGTGTGTACTGCGACTGTAACGCTACTGTGCAATCAGGTGCAAATCAGGTAAGTACATACAAAATGGTAGTTATGGACCCAACTAGTCATATGCTGTACCAATACCTGATTTGTGCGCACCATTATTATAACTATAAACAACAATTAAGCACTTCCTGAAAAAAAGTCTCTAGGCAGCTTGCCCAATTCCACATAAATGTTGTAAACAGCTAGCTCATTGCATTGCTAGCTTGAGCTGTAACTAAAATTTTACCTCTCACTACTTGACTTCTATCCATACACAGAAGTCTCCAGTTTTAGTTAAGCTGTACTCTAAGCTTAAACCAGTTGCTATACAGGGGGAGACCTACAGCCTCAGTCTTGTTATGGATGCCAGGAGTCATTTGAGCAACTTGCAGGAGTGAGTATAAGCTCCTAGAAAACCAGTGGTAGACAAGGGACAATGCAAGGAAGCTGGAATCCTAATCTGTCTAGGAGCCACTGGATCATAAGAAGAAAGTAGGAAGCAAGTAGTTTTTCAACGGGAAGGCAAATACTTCTCTAAAACTTTAAGTTAGAAGATGAGCGCTGTAATGCATATCTGCACAAGCAGAGAAGAAATGTGAGACAAGAGTTTTCCAACATCTGAGTTTGGGAGTCTAATACTGTTTCACAAATTATTAATGGACCTGTTTTTGTTTCAGGGTCACTAACTAATACCAAAGGGCCTAGACTTTCTGAACAGCCTGTTATATTTCCCTTTATCATTGGCTAGAGTCCTTTGTACTCAGTGTCTCTAGTTTAAGTCCCAGTTTTCTCTCATTTAATCCTAGACTTCTTGCTTGCTTTATATTTTACCTCTGGGTAGGAGTGAAGACAAGCAGATTAATGAGAAGCCTGAACAGCACATTAAGATGCACCTATTTTAAGAGCATTCTACAGTAAGCATCCCCAGACACTGCATAAAAATAAGACTGTACAAATCTCATTTAAAACTAAGGAAAACCCTGAAGAACCTGAAATGTCCTAGTGTCCTTTTAAGAATGGATACAAAGATAGACGATCAAGTGACATAGGTAAAATATTCCAAAGCCCAGGGACAAAATTAAGAGGGGCCTTTCTTCATAGTTGGTAGGGTTGGAAGGGACCTGAGCAGATCA
>NW_017729006.1:4215787-4218165 GCF_001723915.1 Gavialis gangeticus
AGGGACCTGAGCAGATCATCAAGTCCAACCCCCTGCCACAGCAGGAAAAACCTGACAATCTAGCCCAACTTTAGCAGTTTGCTCAGACAAAGCTAGAGGCTCTTTATGAAGATGCTGGCAGGAAGTGCACCCCTCCTACATCTGCTTGGTCTTACTATGGAAGTTAGATGGTTTTAGAATAGCTGTAGCAATTACCCAATTCAAATGGCCAAAAGATTTCCCCTAAACTGTTTAAACAGAGTGTGCCATGTACCTTTTAAATGTAGCTACAGAAGTTGTTACTGATCCTTTTTTTAGTTCTATATTCACAAGAAGTTCAAGGGACAAGTGCTCTCAGAAGGAACTACTTGTTTCATTTTGGTGTTGGAAACCCACTGATCTTAAGGGCTCTGCCCACACCACATCAACAGAGGACTCTGAATAGCAGAAGAATGGCTCTCACAATAACCAGTAGAGGCCTTTATTGGCATCTCCCTGCTTTTCCAAGGAGGACAAGGAATCTCACCCTGTTACATATTTTGATCCCAAGGGGAAAACACTGAATTTTAGCCTCCCGAGTTTAAGGAATTTTAAGTAGAGAGCAGAGGAGAAAAGAACCAAGTGATATGCTAGCTGGCTCTTGTAGCAAGTATTCACAGAAATCTTTGAAGACTGATTTAGCTATAATCCCATTAAACCAGCAAAGCTAAATTGAAACATGAATTAATCCAAATTTAAAAACGGATAAAGAAGAAAGATCTGGCAATGGCAATGGCTGCTGGCCAGCAGGCTGAAGCTGTAATGTGGTGTGGTCAAATTAAAGATGAAGGTCCATCAAAACTTTAACCCTTTAAGACTATTTTTGGATTTTCAAAATAAAGTTATACATTTTCAGAATAAATGTTATTGGGAGTTATGCTGAACATTAATTCTAGTAAGTCATTAGACCCACAAGGCACAATGGCAATACAAAACAAGTGACAAACAGACAACAGTAGGAAAGGATGCAAGAATCAAATTCTGAAGTTAATCCAGGTGATCATGGGAAATGAAAAGAATGGATAAAACTGGCATTAATTATGATGTTTTATGCTTTTGAACTTTGTTCCAGAATTCTGGGCACAATATTTTGGAAATGATGAAAAGGAATGCTTCCTCTACCACCTGGCTTAGAAACTAAATTGGATACTAAGGTGGCTCCCAAAATAATTCTGCTGCTGGGATGTAGCACTAAAAGTAAAATGGAAGAAACAACAACAACAACAAAAAAGAAAGTAGCCAGTGATAAATACAAAATGTGCATATATTTAAATCCTTACTTTTCACTCCGAGAAGTTGACAGAACTCCCATACTCTCCAATCTGGCATTCACTGAACTCAACATTATATATGAGACCCACAAAACAAAAAAATTAAAATGATTCTTGAAACACTTTTAGTTATCACCACCTCATATTGAAAGTTATATACATGTAAGCAAAACAGCCCATAATAAAAACATCCTTTGAATTCCCTTCATAACATTCTGCTCCTACAACACATCAAATTTTGAAAAAGATGACAGAATTTTGGCTTAATTTAGTATAGTAAATTCTGGTTAATTTGCCACTCCAAGGGAAATGCAAATAGTGGGGAATAAGAAGTTGATAACTCAGAGAGGAATGTTGGCCTAAAATAAAAACAATGGCAAATTAAACCACAGAGGTAAATTTTCCCATATATGAATTAACTAGTTTATCGGATACCCAGAGACCATGTTCTTACCATAAATATATGGATAAATTTTTATAGGTGCTGAGCACTGAACGTCACAGGGGGCTGAGAGATATGTAGGACTTCTGGAAGGCTGGCCCTTACAAAATCAACTTTAAATATTCAATAAACGTATTTGCATGAGAGAGCAAACCAAAGGGACTAAGTTAAAGTGAAGTGGATCCATGTTGATCATGAAGCATGATGGTGAATAATGAAGAACATCAGAAGTAGGGGAGCACCGATAGAAATTTTGGGGGCCAATACCGATTGCCGATTTTTAAGGAGGCATATCAGCGGATACTGATCCAATTTCTGATACAGCTGCGTCCAGCTGGTAAGTCTGTTGTAGTGGAAGGGGAGCGGCCCTGTAGGCAGAGAAAGAGTGGGGCTGGAGCTGGGGCAGGGGCTGGAGTAGGTGCTGCCCAGCGGGGGCAAGGCATGGGTCAGAGCCACGGGTCCTGGTGCACAGGGTGGCTCATGCTGCTGTGTGCACCCTGGGAGGGCATGTGCCCCCCAGATCTACATGGGCGGGGCGGGGCAGGGCGGGATGCAGCAGCAAGCTGGGGCTGGGGCTGTACTAGGCTCTTCCCAGCAGGGGCTGGGCCAGGCTGCACTCAGGGCAAGCAGCAGCGGTGCCGGGAGAG
>NW_017729006.1:4218203-4218682 GCF_001723915.1 Gavialis gangeticus
TCACTGTAGCCCCGCCCCCCCATAATCTCCATCTGCATTGCTGCCACCGCCCACCCCGAGTGGTGCCTTGGCCCAATCCCATGCACCAGGAAGAGCCCAATACAGCCCTGGCCCCAGCCCATAGCTGAAGCCCCTCCCCCCCGCACAGATCTTTGGGCACACGCCCCCTCCCATGCCTTGCTGTAGTGCACTCAGTGGTGGGAGCTGCTCCCCCCACCCCACACCCCCTGGACAAGCTGTGGCTCCGTCCCATGACTTGCCCCGCCCTGGCCGGGCAGTGCCTACCCCAACCTCTGTCTCAGCCCCACTCCCTCCCTCACCGTGGGGGGCATAGATCTGTCCCATCACGCCCCTTCCACCACAACAGGCTTACCAGCTGCACATAGCTCCCCAAGCTGCCAAGCTGTGCTCTTTGCTGACTACGTGCTGTGGTGGGGCTGTGTGCATGCACAGGACACTTATTGGCCAAAATATTGGCC
>NW_017729006.1:4223682-4231862 GCF_001723915.1 Gavialis gangeticus
ACAGGCTTACCAGCTGCACATAGCTCCCCAAGCTGCCAAGCTGTGCTCTTTGCTGACTACGTGCTGTGGTGGGGCTGTGTGCATGCACAGGACACTTATTGGCCAAAATATTGGCCACATCAGGCCAATTTCCGATACAATCAATTTTCTTTATATTGGTGCCGATCCGATAATCGGACTGATGTATCGGTGCACCTCTAGTCAGAAGGTAACTGGCTAGTTTGCATTGCCATTCATCTCCAGACATGTTAACATTTGGGACTTGGAAGAATTTTTGTAGAATAATCACTTTGGAGCATCATTTTCACTCTCTTTAAACTTAGTTCATACAGAATTGATGCAGTCTGCCTTTTCTGAAACTGCTGCAAGTTTTAGCACAGATACTCCACAGACACACTTTTAAACAGCACGTTGGTACCTACTTACACACAGTACAGACTATGCTATGGGGGGGGGGGGGTTGAAATTTTTTCTCTCAAGCCAAATCAGTTGCGTTTCAAATTCCATCGACTGAATTGTTTTGTTTTTTTTTAAGGAAGTTTGCCTAACATGGGTCATGTGCTTTATTATCATGCTCAGTGTTGTCTACATGGTTGGCTTCCATTACTGAGCACAAGCTGCTTTTGGCAGCAGTTTAAAGATAGGCAATGTAATGAGGCTTTCTTGTATGCAAACATAAGATGAAGGGCTTTCCCGCCCCTCCCCACCATGCTGACAGCAGGGAAAAAACCTTGTCTTGTATTTGAGTAAATATGGTATATAGCCAATTACAAACAAACAAACTACCACTTGTTCCATGCAGCTATGGAAGCAGGGAGCCGGCAAACCACACAAGAAAAAAAAAGCAGAAGCAATTCAAAGGTGTGAACTACAAAAAATTTGTCCCACCCTCTGGTGGACAAAGAGGCTCATTACATATCTTTGAGTGCCCTTGTGTTTGCATGCAAGGAATCCATGGATGCGATGCTTTAATTCCTGGTAAGCCAAACTAAACTACATCTGAGGAGTTTTAGTTTAATGCACCAGAAAGACATTTAAAGTGTCCGGAAAACCCGCTTGTTCAAACAGTCATGCAACTGCAGTGCAAGAAAAGGCAAAATGCATGGCATGTACAAAGGCCCCTAATGATTTCTGTAACTAACTTGCCTCTTCCTTTTTCAGGGGAACTTTTTGTATCCCCTTTAGTTCCTTGGCAATATAAAATTCTTGCACTACTCCCCAACTTCCTCCAACTTTCCAATTTCTCACGTGGCCATGAATCAAATCCTTTGCTGAAATCCAGATAAAGTTACATGAATTCCATTTCCTTAGCCCAGAAAACTGATTATTGGACCTGTTATTTTATATGCCAGTTCTTTCAGTATTCTGGGATAAAAATTATTCAGTGATCCTGATCTGAAAGAATCAAGTTGGTTGAATTTTCCTTTCATCTTGATTATGGTCATGTCTATTTCCATCCCTGGAGTCCCCTGTGGTTCACTGGTAGAATCCTTGTCTGCCACACAGAAGACCTGGGTTTAATTCCCAGATGCCTATACAAATATAACCATGGATGCACCATACGTCTGGACTCAGTCGGGCCTTTGGATTCTGTCTCAGTGGCCTAAAGGGGAGATGGAAGGTTTGGGTAGGCTTCACTCCTCCAAAAACTCCTGCCAAGGCATATGCATTGGAGGTCTGAGTGATCTTTCACACATACACCAGGATCCAGAAGGATCAATGGTTGCCAGACATTTCCAACGCCTCACAGCCAACCATAATGCCTTTGTCCTTATGATCAACTTCATCGCCCCTTCAGGTCCTGTTTAGTTGGTGTCTGCAGATCTTGAGTTTTCCATTCAGCTCCCTCTCCTCCATCATGTCCTCTAGTCTGTATCTGAACTTACTATCACCTCCAGCTCCATGTTTAGAACTTGGATATTCTCTCTCATGAGCTCTATCTAGAGACACTTCAAACAGTTTCCATTGGGTATCCAATCAAGAATAATGCACTTTTTGTACATTCAGCCATCCCTTGGTGTTTCCACTCCTCAGGTGACTTCCTTGGATGTCTCAGTAACCATAATTATTTTCTCTTCCTTTAAAGAAGAAAAAAAAAAAAAAAGGGGGATAAACACTGTCCCAAGTGCCCTCTTTACTACTCTCTGCTTGCAGGGCTTCTCTAATCACAAATGGCTTTTTAAATTTTTGCCTAGAGAACCTTTCCCATGATAGAGATTCAGCAGAGTTAACTGCCCATCAGCTTAGATCAAAGGCACAGAAGCTTCTCATACCCTTACCTGCCAGATCTTTAGCCTCTAGACCAGGGGTGGGCAAAGCGGTAGATCCAGCCAGTGGCCAGACTACATTTTCCAGCAGCCCCTGGCTGCACAGCTCCCAGCCTTCTCCATGAGAACCTGGGAGCAGTGGGGCCAAGACAGCACGGGGCCTCAAAACTGGGGCTTGACCCCATGCTGTCAGGGTCCCCCCCACACTCCTGCGGTCTCCATGGAGACCAGCAGAAAGTAGTGTGGGCAGGACGTGCAGCTACATGGGGAGCTGCTCCGGGGCGGGGAGACCTGGGATCTTGCAGTGGTGACAGCATTAGGCCAGAGCCAGGGCAGATTTGCAATCTGCTCGCTGCATGCCCCTGCCCACAGAACCCACATTTGTCACAGGGCCTTGTGGACAACGGATCACAGCTCTGCCCTGGCTCTAGCCCTGCGCTATCACCACCACAGTATCTTGGGTCTCTCCAGCCCTATCCACCCATCTCGCTCCTGGCCCTGCCCATGCAGGTCGTGCTCCCTGTGGTGAGTGTGGGATGGATGGGCCAGGGTGCCCAGGCATCAGGGCTGGGCCTGGCACCAGCAGCCAGAAGAAGCTACTGCTACAGCAGCTGCTGGGAAATGGAATCTGCTGCGGGCTGGATTTTGCCCACGCCTGCTCTAAACAGACTCTGCAAACAGACTGCAAAAAAGATCTGCACCACTGAGAGGAGGAGATGCTTGTAGGGTAAGGCAGTCTTAAAAATGCTGTTTCATTAGACCTGAATGGAAAGTAAAAACTTACAGATTAGAAATAGTAAATGAAATATGTAGCAGTAGCAGAGATAGGATGTCAGCTCAAAACCTCAGAGGGTACATAAATGCCAGTTCATATCACCTTCATTCTCTACTAAGATACTGTATAGTCAGAGGCACCTTCTGATCCACAAGAAGAAAACAGATTTCATTAAATACAAGGAACACAAATAAACAGGGAAATCTTAATGTTTTCAGCAGCAGTATAACGTAATTGAGCAGCATCAACAAAGAGAGTTCAGGGGGAAAAAAATATCAGAGCTCCAATGAAATCTATGGAGCTGCAGTGTCCCTAGTGGGCCTCAACCTTTTTAGACTCAAGGCACTCCTCAAAAATACCAGCTCTTAGTTTTCACTTGTTTTTTTGACTGCAGAAAAATAATAAAGCAATTCTGCTGCTGCAAAAAAGAAAAATACAGCAGGTCAGATATATTTTTGACATTATGGATTCTTATGTGAAATCTCTGGGTTTATCGTATGAACCACATTTGCATGATTAACAGTACTAACATTGTGTGGCACCCTGAGGCACCCTTGAAAAGATCTCAAGGCACCCCAGAGAACCGCAGAACCGCACATGAGAATCACTGCTGTAATATAAATTGTCATAGTTCCAACTACCTGAGGACACACCCCTTAATCTTTTAAATCTTTTTTACAAATCAAAATGCTAAAAATAGTCACTTAGATGTACTCAGTAAGTTACAAAACAGGATTAAATAGCTGGGATGCAGACACTAAAATATATTTATTTTTTGTTTAACTTTGGTTTAAAGAAAAAAGAAAAAAAGGATCAACATTTTGTGTACCAAAGAATGAATAGGGTGTGGAGTGTGAGTTGGACGCAAGGAATTTGTGGCCACCCATGAGAGACATACAAAAAGAAATTTTACATCAGCATTTTCTTATGGCTCCAAAAATATCACTTCTCTTTAAAATTTGATAGCAGGTCAACTTCAGTGTCTACCCAAAGTGCACATAAAAATACTCTCACTGCACATATAAAGTGCTTTAAATTATTTCCAAATCTTAAAAAAAACCCAGGAAGGTTACTATGAACCAAGACATCAACTATTTACATGTAAATAAGTACCCAGGCATCCCATTTAATTGTTAATAATAAGGCAAAAATGAGCAATTAAATACCTACTTCAGTGGACTTTCAAGGTTGGATGAAATGGCCCAATGGTCCATTCTGGCCTTGAACTCCTGTCTCCCACATTAATTAAAACACTTTGAACATTACTGCCTTCAAACACCATAGACTCATTAAATAATTAATATAACTATTATTAATGAGATGCCCTTCATACTTGCTACAGTTATCTCTCTTAAAAAGAAGCTGGGATTACCCAGACCAAGTATGAAGCCATACATGTTTCCCCTCTTTAGCATACTGTTACAATCTGGCCTAGTGACCATGGCAGATCTGTGTTCAAAAACTGATTTAGAACAGAAGTGAGAATCAGGTTTCATTCCTTCATTCATCTAAAACCATTAGGCATCTCTAGCCAGATGTTTCCAGAACTATACCAGTCAACACAGCGGTGAGCAGAATCTCAGACAGCACATAATCACATCAGTCCTACTGATACCAGAAACTCGATGGCTAGGGACAGACATGCAAAAAGCCTGAGTCTGAATTGATTCAATCTTTGCAGGTTAGTTTAATCTGGCTAGGCTGAACTGATTTGCATATGCACAAACATCCCCTCTGGACTGAAGAAATGCAGGCACATGCCTGCAGTGGCTCAGACTAGAAGCTGGGGGGTGCTAGAGCGGCCCTCCCTTCCCTGCCACAGTGTTGAGCTGAGGAGGGTGTGGCCAGGCCCCAGCAGGATGCTCTTAGGGAGGGGCTCCCCCCCCTCCCTGCTCCTGACCAACAAGGGAGCCAGCATTTAGTTACACAGCAGGGAGTTACACAGGGAATTGATATCAGAGCATTTAGCACCCTATCAAAACAAAAGCCTCTCCCATTAGTTGAAGCTCTTCTTAAACAACTTTTTCCATGGAAGGAACAGAGGGACATTCAGCTGACCTGTTGATTAGTTCCAAAAAGCCCTGAGTGGACACTGTCCTGTCTGCCTTTGTCCTGTCTGCCTTACACAGACACCTCTCAGTATTAGCTAGCATACCACATGCTGACTATGGTCCATGCTGGGGGAGGGAGCAGGGATGGGGGGGAATCCCTGCTTGAACAGGGAGTGGGGGGGGCAGGAGGAAGCTAGGCAGACATCACTGTGCCTACAGTTTTTCAGAGCTCCAGTCAGGAGCAGAGCGGCGGAGCCAGCCCTGCTCTGGAGCACAGCGCCCCACCCAGGGCTGCAAAGCATCTGGGATGCTGGGGGACTCGGGTTTAAATTAAAACAGAAAGGGGTCTGGGACAGACATTGCATAAACCAGTCTGATGCAAATCAGTTAAGTCTGATACTACATTCAGCCAGGTTTATCTCAAACAGGTTTCAGCCACTTTCAAACTGGTTTATGTGCACTGACAGTCTGTTCTGTTACACGTATAAACCAGTTTCTGATGACTTAAACCAGTTTGTGTGTAATGTTTGATGAGGGCTAATAGGCTAGGGACAAGCAGATCATTCTTAACTCTAGTGCCTGTTATGAAAGTCCAAGCCTACTCGCGTCACCAGAAATGCTTTCTCTGATTTTAATAGGCTTTTGCCCAGCAAGTTGGGCTCATGCCTTCCATTATCAATGAAGGCAAAGTTATGTACATGGCTAAAACCCATGCTGTCGGGCCATTTGCTACCATGCACTTCAAATCCATTCATAACATTTCAATGAAGCAAAAAAGTAGTATTAAAAATTAACTAGCATAGAGTTTTGGATATACCATCAACTTCCATTTCTTGCCAGGAAAATGTATAAAGGCAGAATGAAGGGTAGATTTTTACAGTTCCTTCCACAATCCAAAAAGCTTTCCTAAAACCCATATGTTTCTATTCTAAAACAGAATCTGCCTCTAGATTTCCGCATATTATTCTGTTTTGCCCTTCAGATTATAATTCCTTCCTACAGATGTCATGTACTTGCTGGTGTCCTTTGCAGCCTAAAACAAAAGCCAGAATTTAATAATTAAATAAATAATAATTTGCAAGTAAATTATTGAAAATGCATAAAAAATGCTCACTGTTATTAATCCTGCCTTGTCAGTTGTTGCCATTAAGCTAGTTTCCAGCATTGGACTGAATATACCAACATAATTTTGATTTAATAACAGCTACTCACTAGGAAAGGATTAGCCTAACTCGTACTTGAAACCTCTCAATTAGTTTCTAAAGTTGAATATTGTGGTTAGGGGGAGAATAGGATTTAAGGAATTACATTTAATGGAGAATATGTACTCCATAACTGCAGCCAGTTCCATCATATAATGAAGTACAATATTATACCAGTCACTGAGAATATTTAATTGATGGGGTAAAGTATTTTACCTCTCACTGAATATACTACAGCATATGAGATGCATCATGAAAACTGGTAGGCAAAGGGATAGTTCCTATCTGGAAAAGCTGCTTCTCAACTCTCTACTAGGGACAAAAGTCTCAGTGTATGTTAATTGGATAGCCTAGACATTTTGGGGATTTACAAAAGGAACAGATGAAATACAACATGATAATTAAAGGCTAATTATATCCATCTCGCAACTGGAAACCAGGTGGTGTGAGCCAGAGAAAACACTGAAAAAGCAACAGCAGAAGCTTTCCCTTGGCTCAGAAGATGGATGAGTAAGAATTCTTTGACTATATCCCGAGGCCCTATCTACAAAACCAACCCTTGATAAATTCAGTTCTGGATGAAGAGTTATAATATGGCTTACGTCTGCCTGTCTATGTAGACAAAGACAAAATCCAGTATTACTACATTTTCAAAAAACAAACATACCTTATGGTCTGATCCAAAGCTCAGTGACATTTGCTGGACCCTTCCCGTTGACTTCAATGGTCCCTGAATCAGACCCTTAGACCTCATCTGAATCCTGCTCTAAGCTGAAGATTGGCTGCTAGCTCATCCAGTTCATCTTCCTGACAGGGCAGATTTTACCTTTAATGCATGCTTTTTTACTATTGTTCACCAAATGTTTAAACGTTCAAAGTGATACGGCTTCCACTCCACTGTCCTAGAAGATTATTCCAATGTTATTCCTGGGGAGACTTCACCAACCTAATACATCTCAACATTACGCAGTTTTTCTTGACATTCAGCCTAATTTTCCCTTTTCTTCAGTTTCATTCTACTTTTCTTCATGGATCTTTAATGCACTACCCAAAATAAAACCTCTCTACCCTTGGCATTCAAACTTATCATAACAGTACACAAAATATATTCCTGCAATATAAAACATACATTTTTCTCTTTCAATCCATCATTGTATATTTCCCCTCAGTACACTGGTCATTTTGTTACTCCTTTCAGAACACCAGTCAGACTGCACAAAACCTGCATAGTACCGTGTCACAGCACGGTCAGTGCTAATAAGCTACTGTGCAGTATTATTAGGCTACTGAGCAGTAGGGTCACTAACAACATGATCACCGGCGCTACTACACAGTAAGTCTGATTGCTGTGCATTTATTTAGTACTTGATTATACAAGAACTAAATGAAATGAGTAGTAACCACTGCGCATTAATGAACATGTAGATGCACCCAGTGTCATAATTAAGTTCAATAACTAAGTTCAGCAATTGCTAAAGCTGTAATTAGAGCCTTCAGTCACACCTGGGCTACTTCATGCAATTTCCTAAATCCTCAAATAGATTCTATCTGTTAGATTTTCACCTCAACCAGAAGTCAGTAAAATAAAGTACCTTTGAGCTACTGCGAAAAAATCTGGTTTTCTACTTTCCATATTATCTTAAGCAGAATGAATGAGACTACAGGACCATTCAGAATTATGTTCTGTTTCTGTCTTATTTAGATTTTACTCTTTGCATGTCATTGTTCTTTTTCTTCTTGGCTACAGTTAAACACAACACTTAAGTATATTTCCGATATAGTTTTTAGTAAGATAAAGGGCTCCCAGGTTTTTGTTTTGTTTTTTTAAATAGATGTGACCAGTTTCCAGTACGGTTAAAAATAAGTTGAAAACACAAAACAACAA
>NW_017729006.1:4236862-4240876 GCF_001723915.1 Gavialis gangeticus
ATATTTCCGATATAGTTTTTAGTAAGATAAAGGGCTCCCAGGTTTTTGTTTTGTTTTTTTAAATAGATGTGACCAGTTTCCAGTACGGTTAAAAATAAGTTGAAAACACAAAACAACAAATCCAGTCACATAAAAGGGAGTCTATCGAGCTCAGCTTGCCATTTTCTGATTCTGGAAGCTGCAGTATTGGTTGCCTAGGGTAGGGAAGACGTCTTGCCATTTTCATTAATCTTGGACTGCCAGCAAGTGTGAAGCTCCTGCCATAAATCTCAGTAGTTTCCAATGGGTTCATTCTCAGACGTGGAATTCATGCCAAAAATGCAACTTTCTACATTTCACAGAGGTAACAGTTAATGTAGTTCTGTATCATAGCTAATCATTAGTAGGTTGCAGAGTATTTAATTAACACTTTGAATAAAAAGTTAAAATGTCAGCAGTTAAAAGTTAAAATCCTTCATTAACTGGGGGGGGAGGAAAAATATTAGTGTTGATGCCTATCATGCTAAGGAAAGGCATTTTGAGAACTACTGTTCTGGAAAGGCATTGAAATATATTTTTCTTCTTATAAGCTGTAAATTCAATATAGCACTAGCTGGAGTAAGGAACTGGTGTTTTGATTTTGGCAAAACATCAGTCATTTTCTGTTTTTTCCAACACAGGTAAAATCTTGCGTGCTTGTGGGTAGAATATGCATTTACCACCTACTAATGAAACTCATTAAAAGACAGGGAAAAGTTCCAAAGCTTCCTATGCATGCTTAATGGAATTTGCACATCAACAATTTGCACACAAAAAAGAACGGTCTTTCTCCTTTTCTCAGAAGAGATTTACTAGCAATGTTGTCATTAAGTTTCATGCTACTAAGACTTCATTACTTTTAAAAGTAATCTTAAATAATTCAACTATACTTTTCATAAGTGACTAAAGGACATTTTGGGCTGAAGTACACTCCTTCTTTCCTTCCTCCCTTCCTGTTCTCTTGCTTACTTAATACATAGAATTCAGTATCTCACAACTTTTTCGTGCAGTGCAGTGGAGGCCAACCTCTTTGGCAGGTATGCCACCCTGATCCCCTTCCTCTGCCCAACCTGCTGTTCTGCTTTCTACTTCCTAGGTTGCACTCCGTCTGGTGTCTCACTCTGCTTTCTGCTTCCTAGCCCGTGCTCCCTCCCTGATCTCCTGCTCTTTCTGCTTCCTTCTCTATTAGCTGCTGTCCTGCCAGTGTCATGTGTGGCATCCACGCTACAGAGTGGCCAACCCCCAGTAGTGCAAACTAGTAGAAAAGGGAGGGCTATTGGGCTATAAAAACCAGAAGACTTAGGACTGGATTAACAGAACACAGTACTGGAGGGAGAGAGAAAGGGAAACAACAACAACAAAAGCTACCACCACCTCCTCCTCCTCTTCCTCCTCTCTGGATGCTGACAAATCAGAATGACTTAAAAGCACGGCTAGTCATCATTTGTTTAAATCAGCAGCAGTTTTTATGCAGACCATCTCTGAATTCTGAGCAATTTCTAATACAAAAAAAAGGAAGTGCAGTAGGGGTTCCTGCAGGCTTAACAGAACTAATGACATCAAGAGGACAGTGATCTTCATACAGTCTCTATACTTGTCTGCACGTCTGCAATTATTCAGAGATATTTATGCTGTTCTGTGAAATGCTGTGGAACCGCTTCAGTTCAAAAAGACTTTTTGGCTGATGCTAAACACTGTGTGCAGTCGACCAAAATCTATGGTTGCTTTTAGCCATGGTTGCCGATGTGATCCTGATGTCATTGCTTTGTAAAATGATGCCAGCAGCACAGTGACTTCTTTTTCCAATGCATCCATCAAGTAAAAGCATTCTGATGCGATCCTCAGAAGAGGATCCTCACTCCTGCGCTATTTCCTGCTGTGCCTCTCCACCAATGCTGGACTTTTACATGCCACACTCTATGCAGAGGAATGCAGGAGAGAATAGATGAAACGTGCTAAGGTGTTCTGGCTGTCTCCCCTGCTGACAGTAGCTTATCAGTCTATCTAACTTTACAATTTTAAGATGCTGTACTATGTATGTAGATAGATAGATAGATAAATAGATAGATAGATAGATCTATCTACCTATCTGTGTGTTTGTGTGTGCGTGCACACACACACACACACACACACACACACACACACACACTACAAAATATACATATATACACACACACACACACACATGCTATATAGATATACACACATGCACACACAATTGTAAAAATTATAAAAATATATAGTTTTTTAACATGGAACACTGCACAAATGTAAATCTCTCCCTGTGGCTGCAGCACATGCTGGCCACATCTATACAAGATGCTGACTGCATAGCAGCCTGATACTACTGTGCAGTAGTGGCACATGGCAACAGCTATGACACGATGCTACTGTGCAGTAGTATTAGCCTACTGCACAGTCATGTAGTACTTGTTTGTAACACGGGGGCCACATCTACAGTCGTTACTGCACAGTCATGTAGTACTTGTTCATGAACACAACTGCAACTAAAGTCAATTCTGTCTTTCTGGAGTGTGTATTAACACAAACAACAGGTCTCTGCTGCACCAGATTTACTTTGGTCTAAAGCATTATTTAATTGTTAAATGTATACAATAAACCCTTATTTTAAAATAAGCCCCAAAAACAATTTTTTCATTTAAAAGGAGAACATGCCAAATGACCACATTCTCTCACTGCTTCAGAATTCTCCTGAATCATGAGTATGAGTGTTATGTAACAGAAGCCAGTATGTTTGCATCCTATTTGAACAGCTATTACATAAGCGGCAGAGTATTCCTCTACCACTGAACTCGACTTTAAACTAGTATACAAAGTAAAAAAGACATGCTTATTTACTGTAAGATGTTAGTGACAAAGTACAGAATTTTACATGGAGGAGATTGGCAGTACTTATGTAAACAAAGTTCAGGAAACAAGATTCAATGGCTTTTAAACACAGTCACACTGTGTTCAATCTCTTCCATGTGAATACAAAATCCTGGGCTAGTAATACATTTGCTGTGAGTCACAAGAACTCCCTAGACCAGAACTCAGCTGGATTTTTTTCTTTCATTTAAGTGTTATTATGATCAGATATTAACATTACTTAAATTCCAGGAAATTCCATCTCAAATCCTCAATGATTTCCTAAATTAATTTCACAGCATCATGTACTATTGTTCAGTAGTAGAGTTTCTTCTTTGGTTTTGAAGATTTTTTTTCTTTACATTAAGTTACTTTCCCACAGAAAGAGGCAGTAATAATTTGATGCCTCAAATAAATTTGCTAATGGAGAAAGCAATTTTCTCTCACTGCATGAGAAAAAATGTTCTTTCAGAACTCAGATACCTTTTTCAGAATTGAGATATCCATTAGCAACAACTCTGTGGAAGCAACTGATGACTTAGGAGGCTGTTCTGAACAACTGACTCTTCACCTCTCAAGCCTTCTCCTCCCATTTTTTTTCTTTTCTTTCTTCTCCAAGAAGTATTAGTAGGTTGCTACATTTTCTCATGTAAATAATAGTATCCTATAACACTAAGACATGTTCTAACAAGTGCCTGTTTGCATGGAACATAAAAAAATATTTTAGACAAACGCAGGAAAAATAATTTTGCAGATTTAACACAATGCTAACTAAACCAAACATTTAGGCTAAGGACAGAAGTTACACATAAACCGGTTTAAGTGATCAGAAACTGGTTTAAACCAGTAACAGAACAGAAGTTCAGTGCGCACAAGCCAGTTTCAAAATGGCCAAAACTGGTTTAAGATAATCCTGGCTAAATGCAGTATCAGACTTAACTGATTAAGGTCAAAACAGTTCATGGAACTTCTGTCCTGGACCCCTTCCTAGTGTAGGTTAAATCAGAGTCCCACAGCAACCCAGCATGCTTTGTAAGCCTGGGTTGGGCTCTGCTGTCTGCTCCAGAGACCAGGGTTAGCTCTGCCCCTCTGCTCTCTAGCCAGAGCAGTGAGGGCTGGCTGACAAGG
>NW_017729006.1:4241021-4242385 GCF_001723915.1 Gavialis gangeticus
CCCCCCCCCCCCCAGTGGAGTGGGAGGGGAGCATGCAGGCAGGCAACAGTCTGAGAGTGAATGCCCTCCCAGGAAAACCCTAGCTGGGGTCTAGAAGGGGCTTTAATCCACCCTTCCCCAGCTCAATGTACTGGCACCAAACCCTGCAGGATCAGACTGACAGGTGGGAGGTGTTGGCAAAGATATGGCACAATCATCATATGTACGTACTGGAGACAGAGGAACAGGAGAGGGCTGCAGACAGCTTGAGCAGGTGTGACCAAAAAAAGCAGAGAACTACATTTACATTATAAAGCAGAACCTGTAAAAGGTGGGAGACTGAAATATCTAAGCAAGGACTTTCTGAATACCTGGCTGTACGGAGACGCTCTGCCCTCAGGATTACACAACCCTAATGCAAGGCTTTCTCTTGTCTTTTTGGTTTATTACACCCTATTTTAAGTTAGACTAAGCTGTGTGTGCTCTCAATGGCTAGGAACAGTCATTCAAAAAGCCTGAGCCTGAATTGATTCAATCTTTGTAGGTTAATCTAACCTGGCTAGACTGAACTGGTTTGTAACCAGACAGACATTCTCTCTGGACTGAGGAAATTCAGAAACATGCCTGCAGTGGCTCCGGCTAAAAGCGAGGGGGCACTAGAATAGCCCTCTGTTCCCTTCCAGAGTGCTGAGCTGAGCTGACCGGGTGGGGGAGGAGATGTGTAGCCAGGCCAAGGCAGGGTACTCTGATTAAGGAAAGGTGAGAACCCCCACCCTGCTTGCACTGTCCCAGGCTTTTCCCCGCTGGGTGCTCAAGGGGTGGGAATGTTGCCAGCCCCCAGCCCTCTGTTAGCACTCTGAAGGGGTACGCAGTACATGCACCTGTTGAGGATACAGAGCTTTTCAGTCTCCCTCTCCCTGCTTCTTCATACTGTCTGCAAACCTTACAAGGCTGCAAACCAACAGAGAGCTGATAACAGTATTTATCACTTCATCAACAAAACAAAAACCTCTCTCCATTAGTTCAAACTCTTCTTAAACAGCTTACCAGCTGACCTGTTGATTAGCTCCAAAAAGCCTTAAGTAGTCACTGTTCTGTCAGTAAAATTGGAGACACACAGAGACACCTCTCAGCAATAGCTTGCATACCACATGCCTAGGGTCCATGGGGTTGGGGTCTGTGCTGTGGAAGATGGCAGGGAGTGAGGGGGGGGATCCTCGCTTGACCAGCAGGGGGGGAGCCAAGCCATAGGCAGCTGGTAGAGGGTATATGGGGGTGCATGTACCCCTCCTGATGGGGCTGGTGCCCCCTGACTGCTGACACTGATGCTGTTGGTAGGGCTGGTGCCCCCCGATGGGGCTTCTGCCATTGGCGGCTTCTGCGGG
>NW_017729006.1:4242428-4246677 GCF_001723915.1 Gavialis gangeticus
CGGGGGAATTGCTGATTAAGGAGTGAGTGGGGGGGAGGGGCAGGGGGAAGCCAGGCAGACCCTACTGTATCTGCAGTCTCTGCTGGAGCTCTGTCCAGGAAGCAGAGGGGAGGGGCCAGCTCTCCTGTGGAGCAGAGAGCACCAGCCAGCCCAGAGAGTATGCAGGGATGCTGGAGGAGTCTGGTTTATCTTAAACAAGCAAGGGGTCTGGGACAGACATTGCATAGACTGGTTTGACCCAAATCAGCTAAGTTTGCTACTACATACAACCAGGTTTATTGCAAACCGGTTTCAGCCATTTTCAAAGTCATTTATGTGCACTGAACATCGGGACCAGGGACAGATATTACACGTAAACTGGTTTAAGTGATCAGAAACTGGTTTAAATCTATAACAGAACAGATGTTCAGCAGCAATGGAAGCAACAGCAACAGTGAATGAACTGAGAATGTAAATCCCAAAATCAAGGCCAGGACTAAGAGACTGTGACTGGGTTAGGGAAAGGACTGCAGGCAGGTGCGTGGGAGCATTTATTTTAACAGGCACGCACTCTTTAAATGTGGTGTGTGAAGAAAACTTTTTGCTTGATGCTGTATATATATATATTTTAAAAAGCTTAGGCAACGTTTTTTGGTTGTTCTGTTGTGTGCCTCAGGTTGCAAAGTGCTGTATTCAATACATGATTGCTTCCAAGAGAGGACTATTCTTGTTCAATCTTTTATGAATTGAATGCCACTACCTTTTTACCACCACCCCTCAGTCTGGTAGCGGCTTCCCCCCTTGAGTGGGGAGTAGGGGAGAGGAGGACAGAAGTCTGGCAAGCACTGCCCCTTCCCCCCACCAGACAGATCCAGGCTGGGTTCCCCATGCTCCAACAGACTAGCCTGGGTTGGTGTCTGGCCATGCCCCCCCCTCTGGAGTGGAGGTGGCAGGGGGAGTCTTACAGGGCTTCTCTCCCCCCTTCCCTTTGGCAGTAGCTGGCAGGTGTTCTCTAGCACCCCTCAGCTTCTGACTTGAGACATTGCAGGCATGTGGCTGCACTTCCTGAATCAAAAGTGAACGTCTGTTCATTTGCTTATTGGTTCAATCTGCATAGCTTAGACTAGCCTGAAAAGACTGGATTGATTCAGCCTCCAGCTTTTTGACTGTCTGTACTTAGCCTTAATCAACTTCCTTTGTCTAGAAAATGTTCGGCTGACCATAGAACAGAGTAGCTGAAGTCAAAACTCACAAACCAATGGGAGTTTTTCCACTGACTTCAGTAGGGTTTGGATCATAACTTTTAGAGATGAAACATTTCTAGCTTGTTGTAAGGTAATCCTGATAAACTAATGCTGTGGCCTGAGGTGTAACAAATCAGCTGGGCACCTAGGGCAATGGGACACATGGGCACAGCAGTGACTTCCAGCTCTGGTAACAGATGTTATTTTCCTTCGCCTCCCGACCCTAAGTCAGTGCTCAAGGCTGTAGCCCCAGTCACCCTGCCCTAGTTATGCTACTGGTTGTGTGTATGTTGCTCATAAGGACTTGTACATGTAAGATACATTGTATGGGCCTAGATCTTATTTCACCTACTAGTCTAGGCCTGTATCGCTGCTTATCTTAAAAATGTTTCATTTCAGGAAAGTTTGCCCTGGTAAAATTTGTCCCCATTACATCCTGGCAAAGTGCATAGCTCTACCATTCTTTCAATGGGTAGCCTTATGGGCCTCAGGAGTATGTAACAACTTAGTCGGGAGTTGCCTACAGCTAACCAACAGGTAATATTAGATAAAAGGATACAGCTCATTCAGGAAGTACAATTCTAAATGCCAGCATCATTGACTTAAGTGTAAAATATGTAAGAGGAAGAGGATGACCCACCCACAATTTACCCAGGTACCTAGTTGTAAGTGCATTTGCTTAGGAAGTGGGAGAGTTGGGTTCTAGACCCCAAACAGCTTGATGGTACTGGAACTCATTCCCAGGAAAAATGCACTAACCCTTAAACTACAGGACAGGCAAGGCTAAGAAAATGTTCCTTCCTTTCTGGTGAGGCTGGACCACTGGCTGGAAAGAAATACAAGGGTCATGGGGCCAGGATATCAGCATACAAGACAGACTCTGAACTGGCAGCCTAGTGAAGAAAGCACTCCCCCTAGGACGGAGGGAGCCCTGTGGCTTCTGCTTCTTTTCCCAATGTTTTTTATTCATTTTGCATTAAATAGTCATGGAATACAACACATTAACAAAATTAGGATAAAAATTAGTGCCAAAATCCAGAGCTCCCTCATTTCCAGAGAATTGAACCTTAATGAACAAAAAGGATATACTTCTTGCTTGCTCACCTTCTGACCACATGACTCTTTCATTCCCATTTGAAATACAAGTGACATGTAAGAAAGTGTTTGGATGTCAATATTAAAACAACAATGTGAAATTGTAGCAATGACCTAACCATATTAATAGTTAAGAGTCAAAAGTGATATATATTTTTTTCAGTACAACATAACATTTCCTTTTGACAGTGCATAATTTAATTTCTCTAGTAAAATCTTATAGGAACTAATTCTACTTATTGAAGGATTTGCTATCTTCAATCCAGTAAAACCAGGATATATATCCCTTCAGTAGATAAGGAGTTTCTTCCTCCATATTTTCCACCAATCTAAACACAGGGCCTTACGCATGCAAACACACATATATATATTTTCTTTCTCATTACTGTGTAAAATGGATCATAATGAAGCAGAATTTTTACCTAATGTGCTGAAAATTAGTGGTCTAGTGGTACAACAATGTCAAATACACTAGATGACTACATAATAATCCTTGGCCTAAAGATGGCAATTAAAAGACACTGCCAGAATAACTGGGGGAAATAATTTTTCAGAACAAAGTGAAGGATTTCTCAATTATACTGCACAGATAGCATGATAACCTAAACATTAGATTTCAATCACCTTGGTAAAAATTGCAAGTCACTCAATAAAATTAGGTCACATCATGAAGCCTTCATCAAGGCAAATGAGAATTTGTCTCGAATAAGGATTGAAAAAAATGACAGGATCTGTCCCATTAATATTTTTGGGATATATTGCAAATACATCATGTTACCAATTCAAATGCACTCTGCCCACTAATCAGTCTCTTTAGGAATCATTTCAAAGGCTTTTCAACCTCACAGGATCTCCCAGTCTGTCACCCTTCAAAGTATAGTGATCTACCTCACTAATAGTTTGGAAAATTCTACACCCATGGCAGCCAAGATTACATATAGGCCTTTATGAATACACAGATTTGAAGACCCACAGGAACTATTATGGTCATCTAGTCAGACTGCTTGAACAACATAAGCCAGAATACCTTCTCCAGTATTTTTTGTAAGAAGCCCTAAACTAGAGGTTAAATTAGAGAATGTCTTTTAGGCAGCCTCTGCATGTTATAGGTATCGCACAATCAACTGGCTAATTGTGAAATTATCTTACGGCCAACTACATCTGCAAAGTAGCTATCACACAATAAAAAGTCCAACCAGCTACAAAGTTAGACCTCCAAAATGTCTACTAACTTCATAGCTGGTTGCTACTTAGCTTTAATTTGCACTTTTAGCAGGGTCTCACCTATGGCTGGAAGCCCCATCAGCTGACAGGGTGTACCATGAAACCTAGGCCTGTATGAAGTGGCTAGTATTTGCTTCGGATTCGGCTAATTCAGGGGACAGTGATTTGATTTGGTGATTCGAATCACTGTCCTGAATCAATTCAGCTGAATCTGATTCAGAGATTCAGCCGCCGCCAAATTGGCTGAATCTCCAAATCAAACAGGCCCTGTGCCCCACACACTCTCCCAGTCCCATCAATGGCTTCCCCACCCAGCTCCAGCATCCCAGCTCTTAAAAAAAAAATAATAATAATGAATTAAAAATTGCTCTGCACTCACCGGCTCCTGTCAGGCGGGGGGGGAAGGGGGGGCCATGCCTCCTGCCCCATGCTGCGTGGGGGGCTCTGCCATAAGCCCCCATCCCTCGCCTGCTCTCCCAGCCCCATCAATAGCTACCCTGCACTGCCCCAGCATCACATCACTTTTTTCTTTTCTTTTTTTTTTTAAAGCCCTAACTAACTGTCTGATGCCAGGTGGGGGGGCGCGCGATCCCCACTGCCCCCCATGGTCCTGTGCTCCATGGGGGGCCCTGCCACAAGCCCCCAGAAGCTCCAATAGCTGCTGCAACAGCTGGTAAGTGCAGGGCTTTTTTTTTTTTTTTTTTTTT
>NW_017729006.1:4246732-4255452 GCF_001723915.1 Gavialis gangeticus
TTTTTTTTTTTTTTTTTTTTTTTTAAAGAGCCAGGATGCAGGGGAGCCATTGACAGGGCTGGGAGAGCGGGCGGGGGTCAGGGATCACTTAAGGGGGTTGGGAGAGCAGACAGAGGATGAGGCCTGGTGGAGGTCCCCCCCATGGTCCCCTCCTCCATCCACCACCACCCCCTTCTCACCAGCATGGAGTCTGGGTCCAGCTCCCTGGAGCAGCTAGTGGGACTGCCCGAATCTCCCCAAAGCCCTCCGAATCTTTCTGAATTGATTCGGATGTTTTTATTGGTCTCCTGATTTAATGCAGATTTGGGAGAATCGGCCTCCGAATTGGGCCGAGTCTCCTCTGAATCGAATCAGCACCCAAAGCTTCACACCCTAATGAAACCCCCAGGCCCACATGCACAGCCAGGACCAAGAGTCCCACACCTGACAGGACTCTGTTATGTCTGCACCATACTGTCAGGTGCAGGGACTTTAAGTCCTGGCTGCATATGAAACTCTTGGTCCCAGGCATGTGTAGCTCAGTGAAGAAGACGGCTCCCAGCCATGGAAGCCTACTTCTTGCCAATGCAGAGGAACCCAGGATTGGGCTCCCCCTATTCTGACAAAGCATGATTGGATCTGATGTGCAATCCCACAATCACACCCACAATCATGATTGTGTGGATTGAACATTAGATACAATCATGCCTTTACCTGCCATGTTGAAGGAACCTTAGAAAAGCAGCCAATCTTTAATAATTTAAAATGATGGATGATCCATAGCAGTCCTTGATATTTATTAACAATTCTTAACTACACTCAGTATTAAACACTTCCAATATGAATTTGCCCAGCTTCCATTTTTGGCCGCTGGATTATACTCTGATTTTGTCTGGTAGATTTAGAAAGCCTTCCACTGTCTTACTAAGTAAAAATTTATAGATGACAATTTAATTGCCTCTTAAAAATTATTTTCAGTAAGGTTGAGCTCCTTAAGCTTGGAGTGTCCAACTTGTTTAGCAATTAAGAATACGGCATTGTGGGGTATTGCTATTGGGACAATGCTGTGTTTGGGCATCTGCACAAGGATTTTGAGTGTCCAGAAGAACCCTTAATTCCAGTTGTCTAATGCCAGAGAAACGGTATTTAATAAAGTTTTTATCAAGTTAATTGATATACATTTAGAATGTGCTATTTTTTCTCTCTCTGATGCCCTAGGTTTATCAAATTACCATGAATAATAGCATCCCCCCTCTGAAGCCCTGAGATGTTTTGAGAGAACTACAATGAGTAGGACAGCTTTTCATCTCCAGTCAAACAGTTAAGTTCAAAATCAGCCTAGGCACTAGATACCAAAAATTGATTCTGACATCTAAAGGCTGCTTGGTAGCCCACGTTAAATCCACTGGAACTTTCCTACCTGTCAGCAATATCACAATACAACTGAACAGTACTAAGTAACACCCTTCTTGGCAGGTCTAGGACAGAATTTCAAAGAAGATGGGAGTATGCCAATTCAAGGTTCTGCCACATTTTAAAAGCATTTAATGGGAAAACTCAGAAATTTCCAGTTCCTGTCATACCTTATTATTGCCATAGATGTTTATATACTTATACTATAGTAGCATTCAGAGCCTCCAGTCAAAGTTCTTTTTCTCCTAGGTACAGTACCATAAGCACAAATGTACATACTTCTTTGTACAGGTGAAAAAGGTGGGAGGAGTGAGAGAGACCTTCTGTCTTGTGACCTTATTTATAAGTCAGGCACCCTAAAAGCTGCTCTGCTTAAAATCAAGAAAGTCTGCTCAAGACCAAAGGCCTAGCTGGGACTAGCTGCTTCAAGTGGCAAGAATGAGCAAGTCATTTCCCTCCATACCAGTCAACATGCTGCATCAAAATTCATGTTGCCCTATATGCTCCAAGGCCTTGAATTAAAGTCATTTTCAAAAAAGGTCCTTAAAAGCAGCATCATACAACATATGAATTCACAGCCCTCTCAGCTTCCATGGGCCAGAGCTGCTACATACTACTCCCAACATCACACTGCCACTGAAAGGCACAATACTGCTCTCATCACTACGAGAAATATCAGCTGCTAATGAAGTCCAAAGATACAGCACTGAGGTGTCTGCAGTTTACACTTATTTTGTTACACTTTTATATCTGCTACAGCAAAAAGTATGTTATGATGCCTCATTACTATTTTTCAATGTTTCTTTTCATGCTTTTTTCATTAATGCTTCACACTTCTATTCGCTTGTGATTTCAAATAGTTTACATTTAACACAGCATTTGTAATTTCTCTTTGACCTGCCCTCCTCCTCCTCCTCCTCCTCCATTTATGGATATAGCTTCCAAGCCAGAAACACATTTTTTGTAAATACAGTAGCTTTTTTGGTTTTAGGAGTCAGCAAGTTTGACAAACCTCACCGAGATTACACTGCTAACACTGCTACTGGGAGGGCTTGATTTCAAATCAGTACAATGTATCTAGTTAAGCTTCTGAAATGTTATCAGTTGATAATTGCTAAAACACTTATCAGTTTATAATGGCTAACTATCAGGAAAGAGTGGGAAACAAAATGCCATTTTTCAACTACCAACTAAAAGTGCTCAGACATTTAAATAGCATCATAAACAGGATCACAGTGCTGCTGCCTCTCAGACCAGTTGTCCACCAAAAATCTGATAGTATGCGAATTGACTTTGCGGCTACTTATATTTGTTCTATTTTTTGTATACAGATTGCATAACATAGCACAGACATCACAGTATCCTCATCTGTAAGTGAACAAATAAAACGATAAAAACCTGCAGCATCTCTCTTCCAGTTGATAATGTCTGGGAAGGCCTTTTTGTCTCTTCCCATTTACCTACAAGACATATACAGAAACAGTTTCCAAAATATTATATAGAAAGACCAAGAGAGTCCACTTCAAGGACAGTATCTTTGCGTGGATGCACAGGTATTTATTTACTCATATAACTCCCATCACCCAACATTAGTGGTGTTACAAACACAGTAACCATGCAACAAGGCAAGCACTTATAAACATCTCAAAATATAAAGACTTTCTGGGTGCAGTTATTTTTGTTAGCAGCAACACTATTAGTTCTTCTTTTTTCAAGCTGCAAAAAGCTCTCCTTTCAGGCAAACAAGTTAGCTACCAAAACAGCAAAAATTGCACCATACACTTAAAGAAATAAATCTCCCTTAATGGCTTAAGAACAAATAGAAGTTTCCAAATGTGGGCAGGCAGCCTGCAGGGATTTAGAGACTGCACTAGAAAATAATCATTCAGCAACAGCAGCAAAAAAGTCTGAAAAAAATGAATATGGTAGTAAATACAAGAATTTCTTTCCAATTTACACATTAACATATTGACCCAAACTATCTGACATCATCCCTGAAATGTTGTACAGTTTTTGTAAACAAACAACAAACAAACTCAAAAAACCCCAAATCAACAAAAGAGTAATATGAACATTTAACTGGAAATAAGATAAAAATATTACCTCAGTAGATCTTCATCTTCAATTCTTTTGCTGAAAATAATAGAAAAAAGTTGTATTAAAGATCAGTGTTTTAAAAATTCTTTTTGAAGCTAATCTTTTGTCTCAACTTCAGTTTGCACAAAAGCCTGTATTTTTTCCTGTACACAAGTAGATTTCATAGTGAATTATTCTCATCAAACTTAGATGGGAATGTTTTATAAATCTTAACAAAATCTGATCACAGTCTTGGCACCAATATTTGAAAAACTGTAGGAATATTAACAGAAAAGTTATCATTGATCTAACAAATTTGTATTTTGAACTGGAGGTTGTTCATATGCACCTCTGTGATGAAGTGATACTTATAATGGTTTTATTTCAGTAGCTTTCCATTGCAGTGGGCCAGGACTGTTCAGTAGGGCTGTGCGAAACTTTGGGTGCTGATTCAATTCGGAGGAGATTTAGCCTGATTCGGTGGCTGAATCTCTGAATCCAAATCGAATCAGGAGACCAAATAAAAGGTCCGAATTGATTCAAAGCTATCTGAATTGATTTGGAAAAGATTGAGAGAGCTTCAATGATTCAGGCAGTCCCTGCCCCCGGACTCCATGCTGGTAAGTAGGGGGCAAGGGAGGGGGGCTGGAGCAGAGGGGAGGGGACCACGGGGGGACCCTGCCAAGTCCCATCCCCTGCCTGCTCCCACAGCATCCCTGAGCACTGTGCCGCCCCCCTCCCCCCCTGGCTGCCTGCCTGCCCGCCCCAGCTCCCAGACCTTAAAAAAAAAAAAGCCCTAACTCACCAGTTGCTGCAGCAGCCTCAGCGCTTCTCAGGGCTCATGGCAGAGCCCCCCATGCAGCATGGGGTAGCAGGAATCACCCCCTGCCTGGCAGGACCTGGTGAGTCTGGCCTTTTTTTAAATGTATTTATTTATTTATTTATTTAAGGGACAGGAGCTAGGGTGGGCAGGGCAGCCATGGGGGAGCTGGGAGAGCAGGCAGGGGTCAGGGGGCTTGTGGCAGAGCTTTTTTTTTTTTTTTTTTGGAGAGCCAGGAGCCGGGAGAGTGGGTGGCCATTGACAGTAGTTGGGGGACGAGGCCAATTTAGAGATTCGGCCACGGCTGAATTTCCAAATCAGATTCAGCTGAATCAATTTGGGACACGGATTCGAATCACCGAATTGAATCACTGTCCCCAAATCAGCTGAATCCAAAGCAAATACTAGCCGCTTCGCACAGGGCTACTGGTTCTGCTTCAAAGCAGCCAGGGGCCACATGCACCAGGGGCTGCACTGTGGGGGCAGCACTATTAGAGGTCATGGACACTCCCCTGTCCCACTGCACTGCACTCACACACTCCCTCAACATAGCACCCCACCTTACCTTCAGCTGCCTGCAGGCTCCCCTGTGGCACCCTGCAACATGCATGCTTCACACTGTCAACTCCCCCTGCAACACAGGCTACGCCACACTATACTGCCCTGCCCCCTGGAGCATGGCCATGCAGCAAAGCTAGGGAGGAGCCCCAAACCACCCACTGATGCTACAGTTGGACTGGGAGAGGCAGCAGTGGCTGCATGAGCAACAGCCATGGGGATACACATCAGTCCTTCATGGGCTGCGAGTGAATAACCCTCAAGGAACTACCAAGCTAAAAATGGTTCACACTTTTTAAATAGAAACCTATACGAAAATCTACAAACAATATATTGCTGCCAGCATCAGCTTCCATCCCAAAGAACATTAAGGTCAATGGCTCACAATAGCAAAGGCATGCTAAAAATCAACCTAATGCAGAATAGATGATAACTTATTTTGTTTGTCACAATTAGTATATAAGCAAAAAATGGATGCTGTGCTGAAAAAAACCAACATGAAATCAGAACACACTGAATGTATGAATGTGAGTGGTTGTAAAACTGACCTTTCCATTTTCTGTAAACATTGGCCTCGGCTCAGTCCGTTTCAACTAAGAACAGTGCATAGATATCAACGTGAAGTTTCTGGGCCCAAATCTGATCTTTCTGAAGTGGGAACTTTAGTCACCAGATGTGAGAACAAGATCAGGCTTTTATCTTATTTCCTACGTTAGCATAATATATATTGCAAAACAGAAAAGCCAGATCTGATAAAATCTGGCAGTGTTTATCAGTGTCTGGTGAAAGGTGAGAACAGCACTGAGTAGTATACAAAGTGTTTCAGCCTCTAGCGCTTACCAGTGCAGCTCATTAACCATCAATCGGTGTGTTCATAATTTAACATAGAAAGAAAACATAAGGCAAAGATTTTTTTCCATCCCTTTCCTCAGGGCTGAATTTAAAGCTTCAATATAATGGGTTGAGAAATGTACTCCTCATTAAGAAAGTAGGCTTCATCTTCTTCTTTTTTTTGTTTTTAAAACCATATGATCCTCTAAGAATAGCTGCACTGAATGCATTAAACTAAGGCAAAAAAAAAACCAACCAGTGAATATCAAAAACACTTTCTTCCAAAGCTTATAACCTGGTTAACTTCTCATGGCCTTCCCTGTTGCATGCTAAAGCACAACCAATGTCATCAACTCAGTGACTGAATGCCTATAAAGGGCCTCCCAATTAGGATTACAATATCAAAGATTTTTTTCAGGGCCAAACTTATCGCAACATGGGACCTACTTTGTACTCTGTTGATACAAAACCCGACACCTTTATGTCCTGTCAAGAGAAAAATAAAGGAGATAAAGGCATCAGGTTTCATATCAATAGAGGACAGAGTAGCATAAAATCAGAATGTCCTCTATGATGGCCACCCTAATGAGCAATCACACAGCTTTATCACAAAGATCAGATATTCTCTAAGTACCAGATTACTTAGGAACATTCTTTTAATTTATTTATTAGATTCACATGCTCAGGGTGACTTGCAAGTAAAAAAGATAAATTATGAAATAGGAAATTAAAATAAAATGAAAAAAAATGGAACAAATATAATGAAAAGTATTGCCCCAAACTTCAAAACTTAATGCCACCTGCTAAACATCTGTCCAAACAAAAACATCTTGCATTTCTTCTGGAAGATGTCCAGGCCTGGGCTCTGATAGACCTCAATGCAGGGAGAGAGTTGCAAAGCTGAGGAACAACTACCAAAAATGACCTTCTATGTCTTTTTGTCAAACAAACTTGATGCACAGATGGTACCTGTAGGAGGCTGCTATCAGCTGACATTAGAGAATGTGATGGGAGATAAGGGAGGAGGCAGGCTCAGTGGGAGCCAACCTTTTTGGCAAGAGTACCACATATTACCCCTGCACATTCCCTGAACGCCACTCCCATCCTCTTCCCTTACCTGATCTGCTGTTGTGCTTTCTGCTTCCTGCCCTAGGTACTCTGCCCAATCTGCTGCTCTGCTTTCTGCCCCATCTGCCACTGAACTGGTTGTCCCTGCTTTGCCACATGTCACAGACAAAAGCTGCCAGTGCCGTTTGTAGCATGCATGCCACCTGTTGGCCCCCCCTGTCTTAGGTACAGTATATGGCAATGAGGAGAACTGTACAGGACAGTACTGAAAGATTTCTCTTAGGTCACCAAATCCAATTCCCTGTGATCATAGGCAACCATGTAGTAAACATTTGTCAAAAAAACCCCTCACAAGAACAACCAGTCTGGCCTCTCCCACACACTACAGCCATAAAGCACCCCATATTAAACTTAGGATAGTTAGTGCAAATAAAACACCTACAATGTGTCCGATGGGAAGAGAGCAGGGTGGATAAGGATAACACTGATCCTCTGGGTTCCTGCAACGGCAGGGAATTAGGTAAAATATCCTCAGGTGATCCTAAGTAAACCATGCCCCATGCTGCAAAGGAAAACAAAAAGCCCCCAAATTCTAAGCCAATTGGACACAAAGGAAAATTCTTTTCTGACCCCAAATACAACAGTTTGTTTAATGCTGAGCATGTGAGCAAGACTCCTCAGTCAGGCACCTAAATATTTTCTCAGTTCCATTAGGAGGATCACCAACCCCCAAACCTCAATTTCCAGCAATGGTCCAAATCCAATGCTTCAGAGGAAAATGAAACAAACCTTTGAAACCAAATAATGCATTCAAGGGGGGGAAACTCTTCCTTAACCCAAAGGCAGACAATGGAAGCCCTGAAGCATGGGATTATAATGCATATAATGATGCAACAAGAATTGCAAATATGGTAAAAATTCAAAACTCAGAAGAACAAATGAGGGAAGGAAATCTAACTCAAGGGGCTATCACAACTATCTACACTGACCCTGTACAGAGAAAAAAAAAAAAAATCAAAGGATTCACAACAATAAAAAAAAGCACATCTACAAAACACAAAAACTCTCAAATATTGCCAGCGTCCAATCCTGATGCAAAATTACTCCAATGCATGACCTTTTCCTTTCAAAAGGCTACATCACACCCTAATACCACTTTTTGTAGCTTTAACCTCTACCTTGAAATACTGCCCTCTTCAGTGACTCCAGTAAGCCCTATGTCACTGGACATATACCATGTATGCAAGCAACCTGGATTATCGTTAAATTGCCTTTCAACCCTCTAATGGGATTATCAAACACTTGAAACTGAATATATGATGTATATATATGATGTAACTGAATATATGCTGTGTATATTCCAAGGACACCCCATATCCCACAATTACAGTTCTTTTCCCCCACCACTTTGCTGGAAAGAACTTCATTGCACTGATGGTTAGAAACCTCCATCTAATTTCCAGGCTAAGATTTTTCATGTCCAATATGTACTCATTTGTACTACTTCAGTTTAAACAGCTTTTCTCCTTCCCTTCATATGCTCACTCAAACTTTTTTGCCATGCTAAACAATTCATGATCTTTTAATCTCTTCTAATGAGACAAATTCACCATTCCTTTAATTATCCCAGGTCCCCTTTTTGCACCTCTTCCAGTTTAAAAAAAAAAGAAAGATTTTAAAGATAAGCAACCAGAATGGTTCACAATAAAAGTATTAGTGCAATGGCACTAAAACTTCCCTTCCTCTTTTAAATATACCCCTTCTAATAATAATCCTAAAATTATATTAGGCTTTTCATGGACACATTAATAATTCTCAAGCTCATTTTACCATCAACAGGTCCCTCTCTTTTCCTTTCTGCTTTCTATCTCCACACCCCCAGCTTTCAGAAGCAAAACTAAAATAATTTATGCCCTGGGCTGCAGATTTGTATCTGGCAGGGCTTATGAGCTAAGGTGCTGAAATAGAGGCAAGG
>NW_017729006.1:4260452-4263967 GCF_001723915.1 Gavialis gangeticus
ACAAAGTCAGTAAGTATATGCAGAATACTAGGGGTGCACTGATAGAGATTTTTTGGGCTGATACTGATGGGCGATTTTTAGTGAGCCATATTGGCCAATACTGATCCAATTCCGATATGCAGCCAGGCAGAATAGAGAGTGGTATCCAGCTGGTAAGTCTGCTGTGGGGAAAGGGGTGAGGGGGGAGGGAAGGACATGGGAGGTGCAGATTGAGGCCCCTGCGGTGAGGGAGGGAAAAGGGCTGGCTACATGGAGCAGAGTGCAGACAGGAGGGTGCTGTGCGGATAGGAGGCCGATGTTCCAAGCCTGTTGGTCACATTGCTGCCAACAGCCCAGTTTACACTCCCCTAGCCCTGCAGCTGCCACAGCTTTTTATGATAAGCAACAATGCAAAATCTTCAATTCAGCAACAGCTGGAGGATGAAGGCAGGGTTAATCAGGCTGCTGGGGGCAACATCGCCAATGGTAACTGGGGCTTCTCCTCTTGGGAAGGAGGGTGTGACTGACAAGGGGACACCTGCCCCCTCTCTGCACATTGTGGCCACAGCCTTGAGCCCCCCCACCCCATTCTGGCACCCACTCTTAGCTATGCTACTACTATCTTTTAGAAAAAGTTCTAGGTATTGATCTGTATGCGCATAACTTCGCACTTTGTACTACTAAATTTCATGCTGATGCTACTTTTGTTATTCCAATCGACAAGACTATCCAGTTCTTCTTGTATAACAATCCAGTCTCAGTATTGGAGATATCTTCTACATTTGTGTCAGCTATTATTCTTATATGCATACATCTACCACTTCTGCAAAAGTCAATAATGGAAACATGAAATAGGACTGGTCCAAAGACCAGTCCTTGAAGAACACTACTTGCCACTTCTCCCCAACCTGAAAACTCCTCTTTCACCATAATCCATTGTAGTCTCCCCTTCAGGCTTATCTACTGTACAATTATAGTATTAAAGCTCATCTTCTCTACTTTAGCTAATAATTTTCTACGAGGTACAGTATCAAAAGCCTTGTTTAAATCAAGACAGATTAGGTTCACTGCAGTGCTCTTATCTAAGAAGTCAGCTATCCTGTCACTGTGGGATATTAAATTAAATGTGATGCAATCCACCTTGGACAAAATCACTGGTTCACAATTACCAGACAGGCTTTAGATCCAGGCAACCAGCTACAAACAAGAAGATTTTTGCATGAGTTAAAAGGATCAAGAGAGAGATATAGTAGTCACTGTATCATTGGACGTTACCTAGGCTTTGATAGGATTGATTGGGATTTATTACAGCATGATCCAAATCTTGCACAAAGTTAACATAGAACACTGCTATTTTTTTTTCTTTGAAGGCAAGAAATGACCTTACTGAATGCAGTGTTTCAGCTACAAGTCAGGGAAGGAGAAAAGTCTGTGGAGGAAAAAGGAAGGCAAAGACTTGGACTGAGTTCCACCTTCTGCCACAGTTGTCCTTTGAGATGGTAGGGAAGTTGCATTTTATCCCTGTATTCAGATGTTTGGAACCTGAAGCAAAGGATAATGTATATTTCATATAGATGTTCCAAGGCTAAACCAATTCATGTGCATGAAGGACTCCAGATCCCTAACTGGAATTTGTTGCTGCTGTTGTTCAACATCTGTCAGCAACATAAACTAGCTACACTGGAAGCCAGACACTTTAAGAATTAACATAAGGAACACTAACGTGTGTAGCCAGCCTGGAATACTCTAGACTTATGGCAAGATCAGTCACTTTTAAAGCAAAGTCAGCAATAAAAAGGTCACATCCTGAATACACTCACGGAAAGGGTGTTTAAAAACATAACTAACTTACTCTCTGTACTTCTAAAAGTGGAATTAAAGTTAACTATAACTCCCAGAAAAAATCCTAACGCACTGAAACACAAAGTTAAGCATATGCTCAGCAAACAGACTGTCACTTTATCTCATCAAGCTATTTACAAAAAGACAGGTTAAATCAAAATTATTGGGGATCACAGGTACATCCCAGTATAGGCTTCCCATAAATCCATTCCATGTATAGATTGCTGGTCACAAGAAGACCCAGCTGCTGAGGAAGGAGACCCACAGCCACTCGGTGGCCTGTGTCTGTCTTCAGATGAGCCAGCTACTATCCAGATCTACATATGAGGAGAGACTGACAGACCTGGACCTCTTCAGCCTCCACAAGAGAAGGCTGAGAGGTGATCTTGTGGCCACCTACAAATTCATTAGGGGGCACAGTAAGGGATCGGAGATCATCTGTTTACCAAGGAACCTCTTGGGGTAACAAGGAACAAGGGTCACAAACCAACAGAGAGCAGATGCAGGCTAGATATCAGGAAAAAACACTTCACAGTGAGGGTGGCCAAAACTTGGAATGGGCTTCCAAGAGAGATGGTGCTCTCCCCTACCTTGGGGGTCTTTAAGAGAAGGCTGGATAAGCATCTGGCTGGGGTTATCTGACCCCAGCACTCTTTCCTGCCTAGGCAGGGGGTTGAACTCGATGATCTGTTGAGGTCCTTTCTGACCTTAGCATCTATGAATCTATGGAGGGGGCTCTTCAACCCTTCAGTGCCCAAGGACTGTGGGGGTCATGGACATTTACCAGCATAACCTGTCTCTGAAGCAGGATCTGCACAGTTGTATGAACCGTCCTGTCACATGGTCCAAGGGCTCTGTCTGTGCCAGTGTCCTCACATGCCACTACAAGATTACATGTGGACATTTATCAAATGCTGCATGTATTATTATGTGACAATATTACTTCATGCTCTTATACCTTAATGGTCATGTTCCTTTATATGGAGGTGAAGAACTCTATACCCAGAGATATCATATTTCTTTACAATACTCAGACAGGTCACATTTCTTTCATCAATTTAGGCTTGCTTTCTTCTAGAAGAATTCTAAGATATGTACTTTACAATCGCACCACAAGGCAGAGTGATCCTACTAAACTTATCTTAAAAGTACATTATGTACTACTGAGACAAATGAAGCCATTGACTACAGCCAGCCCCAACTAACAAAGTTCCTTTATAACTTCCAGCAAGGCCTTTGGCATCATCCTTTTAATTTCAATTAGAAACATCATAAATCTTTCTAATAAATTCAGAGTTTTTGTGAATATCCCCTCACAGACCATTTTTATAAACTCTAAAATTAGTCATCAAAAAAATAATACTGAAAACTGTGTCTACGAGTGCACTTTACTACCAATCATGTATGTACATTTTATTTAGAAAGAGTCCTAAGCTTTGCCAGTGATTCCAATGGGAACAGAAGCATGCCATAATATAATATGATAGCACAGCATTTTTAAACAACTGTTATTTATATGCAGTTGGCAGAGTAAAGATCTTGTCTTGCTGAAAAGTAATAAATCTCCAAAGAACTAGCTCTGCTGAACTGACCACTATGGCTTCTAAAGAAACTACAGAGCAATAAAATTATTTCTTGTACCAGACATAGGGGGAGAGAAGGGAGGGAGATAACAACACTGATGACAACAACTT
>NW_017729006.1:4264102-4271261 GCF_001723915.1 Gavialis gangeticus
CACAAGCCATATTCTTGCTTTGTGCTGCATTATTTTATGTTTATTATTCTAATATTTTATGTGGTACATTCAAGTCTGCAAAGGTGAAGGTACAACAACACAGCTCACTATTAATCACACCATCCCATTTGCCCATATAACAATATATTCAAAGTAGCTAAAAAGTAGCTTTACATCAGTGTGTTTCAGCCATACCTATCAAACTAATGACAGCAGGTTAGTTACAAGACAAAAAACATCCTGGAACACTTCACACAATATAGCTAGTACTGCTGCTTTCCAGGTCTTTCAGTCAAGTACGTGGATCAGGCCAGTATTCCTCCTCCCATCCTTAAACAAATCCCACCGATCCAATTTAAAATTATTATTTGTTGTTGTTCCTGACATGCTCCACTGTTTGTTCTCTTTCTTCTCTTACTCAACCCTCCCCATGAACTTGCCTCAATGATCTGATCAATTTTGACTGGTGGGGGGAGGGGGGGGAGTAAGCCTCTCAAAGTTACTAAGAGTACTTAAAAAACAGTTTACTCTTAGTCCTTCTAGACCAGTGGTGTTCAACCTCCAACCCACAAGCCAGATTTGGTTCATAGGGCTCTCCATGAATCCAGAAAGATGGTGGCAGGGAAGCAGTGGCAGGATGAATTGTACTAGCTCTGGAAGCCAGGGCAATTAAAGTTGCCATCACTCCCCTGCTGCCAAATTCCTGGACCTGTGGGGAGTCCTTCAGGGGTGGACCTGGTGTGCTGAGTTTGGCCAGCAGGCAGGGTTGCTCCATGGCTGAAGCTAGCATGCAGGACCACAATGGCATGCAAGAGCACTTACAGACTGAACCCATGGATCAACCCACACTAGATCTGGCCTGCAAATTAACCCCACACCTGGGATGTATCCTGAGGCCCAGCACCATGCCACTCTTTCAGCCCATGGGCCCAGAAGGTTGAGCACCACTGTTCTAGACAGGTTCACAGTTTACTCTGGCACAAATTCTGGTATAAGACTCTGATGGTAGAAAGTATACTAAGAAAGTAGCTCAGCAAAGCTGTAGAGACTCTCTTTGGCCTCAGGGATCACAGAAGCCAACACTGTCCAAAACTAGACCAACACTGGACTGAGGTAACCAACACATTTCCAGTCTGGTGGCTAAGCATGTACTGAGAGCCAAATTCATCCCTGGAGTCACTGCATTAATGCTAGACTTTGGTGCTGCCCTCAGGCATTTGGCAGGACAGAGGCAATTTCTTTCTTTCTGCCCCTGCTTTACTGAATCATGCTCATTTGATTTCACTGTTCAGGAATACGAGCATATGGAGATACCGCAGTACCTTTACAAGTTGTGCTATGACATTTTGTGAAGTGAACAGTTCTAGGTTTAAAGATCCCAGCATGCCAAAATTCTAGATTGTAACTTGTCTTTCTCTTCTCTGAAATACACACTGCATGCCATGAAATACTCAACACCATGTGAAAATGACTCATCCTAAATTAGTAATATATTGCTAGGCTTTATCTCTATTTGCTTGTAGCAATCAAGAAATATAAATATACGTGATGGACTGATCCTTTTAGATCCTGTAGATGCATACAGTGCTAACTGCACTTTTGTATGCCGATATATGCTATTTCCAAAAAAAAAAAGGCTAGAAGAAATTCCATTTTGGGGCTAAACAACAGTACAAGGCTGTAGCTAGAAACAACAAACCACACCAAAAGAAGCTCATCATGGCATAGGTATGGATTAAGAACTGACATTGCCAGAAAGCCAAATATGATAAATCCACCCACCACACACACACACAATTGCCAACGGCAAGAACAGCATATGGTACAAGTTCTGCTTCCCATGCAGCATGAACAGACAAAGTGCTAATGTTTCAAGTTATGCCTTTTCCCAAACAAAGATGAATCAGACCTTAAATGCACACACAGGAACAACAACATTGTTGTCCTCTTTCTCCAGTCATTATTAAGTTGTGCTTTTACTCTTAACAAGCTCTTTCCATTTGTCCCTTTTAGCTGTCTGTCACTGAAGACATAATTTATGTGACTTCAGGACCCCTACATTTTCTTACTACCTAGCCTCCTGCAGGGGTCTGGGGAAGTTGCTGCCTCTACACAAGAAGAATGTGCCACCTACAGTGAAATAAAGATATCACCAGCTGTGCTGCTGTACACTGCTGTGACCCCTACAGACAGCTGAAGAACCACTGCTGCAGCTGAGCAGGCCTGTGCAAGGGGGAGGAAGGATGCCCATGACTGACTGAAAATATACTGCCCTCTAGCCTGAGCCCCCTTTAGAAGAAGTGGAGAGCCCATACTCACTAGGGCTATGCGAAGCTTTGGGTGCCAATTCAATTTGTAGGAGTTTCGGCCTGATTCAGTGGCGGAATCTCCAAATCCGAATTGAATCAGGGGACCAAGAAAAAATCCAACTAGATTCAAAGCTCTCTGAATCTTCGGAAAAGATTCGGAGAGCTTCAATGGTTTGGACAGTCTCCACCCACCGCAGCAGGGAGCTGCAGCCAGACTCAGAGCTGGTAAGTAGGGGCAGGGGAGGGGACAATGGGGGGACCCCTACCAGGCCCCATCCCTGCCTGCTCCTCCAGCCCCATCATTGCTGCCCCACCCAGCCCAGCTCCCAGTTGTTTAAAGCCTCGACTCACCGGGTGCTACTGGGCAGGTGGGCAATCCCTGTTGCTCCCCACTGCCTCATGCTGCATGGGGGGGGGCTCTGCCATGAGCCCCCCAACTCCCCCTCATTCCCCCATGGCTGCCCTGGCCACCCCAGCTCTGGCTCTTAAAAAAACAAAAAACAAAACTGAGAAAAACCCTGGGACTCAGCACTCCTGCAGCAGCCTCGGGGCCCACTTGGCACAGGGCAGCAAGGATTGCCCACCCACCAGGCAGGAACAGTGAGTCCAGGGTTTGGGGGTTTTTTGTTTTTTGTTTTTTTTAAAGGGCCAGAGCTGGGGAGGGCAGGGCAGCCATGGGGGAGGGGAATGGGGGGGAGGGGTCAGGGGGTCACGCAGAGGCCCCCATGCAGTGCAGGGCAGTGGGAGGCAATGGAGATCACCCCCCACCCGGCAGCAGCATGAGTTGGGGCTTTTTTTTTTTCAAAGTGCTGAGAGCTGGGGCAGGCAGGGGATGGGCCTAGCCTGGCTGATTCAGAGAGTCAGCAGCAGCCGAAAATCTAAATCAGATTCGGCTGAATCGATTTGGGTCAGTGATTCGAATCACTGAATCGAATCACTGTCCCCCGAATCAGCCAAATCCAAATCCAAAGCAAATACTAGCTGCTTTACACAAGGCTAATACTCACTGTTGCCTTTCTCCTGTTACTGGTCCTTTAATTTGTTGTGTGTATTAAATTATGTGATTTGTGATTTATTTTTTTCAGAGCAAAACCATGACACTCATTTTTCTCCATGACAAAACAATCGTTTTTTCACACACTTTGCCATGACAACCAACCAACTGTAGAACAGAATCCCCTTGTCATTTTTTCCTGTCATCCTTATCTGTCCCCTCAAAGAGTCTATTCAATTTTCTCTTTGACCAGCTCCAAATCTTTCTGACACATGCATGAGAACTGTCCAGTTGGTCCAATGATTTCTTCTTTCCTGAACTGTGTGGTTTCAACAGTGCATTCACAGTGCATATTTAAGTACTTGCCAACATTTCCATTAGAAACCTCTACTTTTATTTATGGTTTAAAAGAAGAAAAGACATTTGGGCCACTGCAATGCATACCACACTTCCAATTTTATTAAGGCAGACTTTCTCTGCTTCATGCATTTTAATTTCTGTACAAGACAGTTTTCTTATTGCTTAAAAGAAATTTCAGGCGTAGCCAACTTTGCTTCATTTTAAAACCAAAAAACCCCCAAATAAATCCTGTACTAAAATAACTAGAATCTTTTAAATCCACATCAAACTAATTTATCTACTTTTGCTTGTTAATTCTCTCCCTCATGGCATTAAAATAAAGAGAAACACTCTATTCTAATGCTGAATTTTCATCAGAATTGCATGCTTGTAAGGCTTGTTCTAATGCCTTGCTGCAGTCAACTGACTTCAACAGATGTTGAACCAGGCCTTGAAAAAGAAGAACTGAAGCTGCTAAATTCAAATCTGAACACAAATCTTAAACTCCATGTTCAGAATTCTTTTGAGCTGGTCATTAACTTAGAAAGATTTGGGGAAATTAGCACACTTCATGTCTCCATACAGGCATGGCCTTTAAGCTCTTCATTTGATGAAATTCACATCCAAGATTCTTATCTTTAGTTTAGCATCATCTATGTGCCAACATTAAGACATTTGTGTTTAGACCTACTTGCAAACTACATTTTAGTCTGCTGATGCAGTGTAACTGCTTTTTCACTGATTTCTAATCACAGGCACAAAACAAAGCTGTCTTTATGTATTTTTAAATCATAGGAAATATAGTTGTACATTTGAATATTTTTAAATCACGGTCTAAGCCCCTTTGTCAGAGTTTGTGAGTGGTTTGTAAAAAAGGTGGCTTCGTAGATATGTTCTATTGAATTCAACCCTGCGTACAAGATTCTCCCAGTCTGTAAGCCTGATTTCTCATTTACACAACAGGACCCTTTTTCATAGGTGACATGTACCTGATGACACTTTTACAGTGATGGGCTGTTATGGGTCCCAGACTGTAGCATGGGTCGTTAGCATCTCTGAGATTTTCCTTAAAAAACATAGTTTCCTCCTCATATTTCTCATAATGTACCCTCATGCCACTGGATCCCTCAGTATAATTGCAGCATTTTAACTCCATCATTATTTATTATATATCTATAGCTAAATACTTTTCCACTGAGTTAGAGCTGCAATATTCCATAAACCGAATAATAAAGTAACATCTATGATGCATTAAGGGTGAAAGGGGAACCACAACAGGTCAAACCACCATCATCTGACTGAAGACACAGAAATTTCTTCTCTTTTAAAAAAAAAAAAAAAAAAAAAGCATTTTCATTTATGGAACTTCTCAATTGTGAAATTCACCTTTTTCTATTATGTTCCATTAAACTTTGATATAGTTGGATACCATAATTACTGAACAAATATAAAGATATTAAACACATCACTTAAGTTTCTAGCTGAGTTTAGTTCACTCCTGTGCTCCAGCAGATCTGGAGCTTCCACATAACCTGACATTAACTCCAAGTAGTAAGGCAAATATCATTTTGGATAGATTTTATCCTATTAGACTACTTTAGTCAAGAATATTTTCCTACAGGAGTGCAACTAAACAATAGGTAAAATGTAGTCATATTTGGTCATCACCAGCAAATGTCACTCCCATCACTCAGAATGTTACCACCACCTCCTCACAACTGTAGAAAAAAGCTAGACAGTCACAAAGGGCAATTAAACATTAAAAATGGTAATTAGAGCGAACATCGTCATATAGTAAAAACTAAGGGCTGAAGGACCTGGCTGTCCTTGGAGGTTGATAGGGTATAGATAAACCTGTGGAAAGCATTGACAAAAACATTCAGATAAGCACAAAACATCCTTTTACTCTTAACTGCTTTCCAAAAAGCTTCTGTATGGGTATACATATGCTATGCATTTCTCTAGAAATGCCTGTCACTATTTTATTGTCCTTATAGTCATGAACAATTTCTCAGCAAAAGCTGCTATTTGAACTACATTTCTCCACAGGAACAACAGGGCAAAGATAATATAACTTCATTTTGGAAAAAAAAACCCTCTGAAAATCTCTACTGATCCATATATTAGAATACATTCTCTTCTCTTACTCTGCATGTGACTGTCAAATGACATCTGCATATTTAATTAATACATATTTTTTACATCCCAGAAACTCTCAAAATATGTTGGGCAGTGTATAAAGCTAATGAAGACACATCAACTTCCCTGATTATTCAGTCAACAGACAGTTCTGCAAGGTACATAATCATGTGCATTAATCATGTAGTTAAAACTATATATGACAAAAACCAGAAAAAATATAGAAAGAAGTGCAGAACACAAGCAAGATGGTGAGGGTACAGATTTCCACCTATATTTCCATATTATTCTTTTTTTATTCTGGTAAACTATGAAACAATTTTTTAATTCTTGTGTCTTCTTTGTAACCAAATGAATCAATCAGAATATTTTCTGTATCACTAGAGAATTTTCCTTTAATTTTGGACTGCAATCACCATGACAGCTGCATTCCACTGTGTAGGTGTTAGTGGTGTCATCCACTGTTCCAGGGAAAACACAGAAACATGAACTCAATTATTACAAAATGTATTTTAAAAAAAACCACATGTTGCACTTATCAAAGCTAGTGGAGGCAGCCAGACCTAGAGATTTGGGATCTGATGTTCTAGGGATGACATTTTGGAAGGAGAGCATGCTAAAATCTGTCATATTTTGTTCGAAGGCCCACAAGGAAATAATGATGCTTTCTGGCCAGGGGATATCTTTCAGTGACATTTATTGCATTTTATTTCTTGAAGCTATACAGCCATATTCATTCCTCCACTGCGTCAAGGTACAAGAATATAGGAGACAAATTAAAAATCCTCGATGCATTGGGGCAAAGCTCAAAGCACCATCTCTTACATGGCACAAAGGCCTAGAAAAAAAAAAACAAGCTTCAAGCCCCAAAATCGTGAACCACACTAAAGATGGATGATATACTATAGTAACAAGACAAAGCATGTCAGTTGAAGCCCAGCTTGGCAATGAGAATGAGAGCAAAGTCCAATAGGTGGTACCAGCAATCTCAATAATAAAGCCTGTCAAGCAATTGCATTAAGTCAATGGCAACATATTTGTTGACTAAAGAACAAATAATTAAACAACTTAATCTATCCAGTCATGGACAGAAATGGACAGAGATGGATACTGTGCCTTAGACCTTGATGCTAGGGACAGACATTACACATAAACCAGTTTAAGTGATCAGAAACTGGTTTAAACCTGTAACAGAACAGATGTTCAGTGCACATAAACCAGTTTGAAAATAGCCGAAACTGGTTTGGAAAAAAACCTGCTTGAATGTAGTATCAGACTTAACTGATTTGAGCCAAACTGGTTTATGCAATGTCTGTCCTGGACCCCTTCCTGGTTTAAGTTTAACCAGAGTCCCCCAGCATCCCAGATGCTTTGCAGC
>NW_017729006.1:4276261-4276586 GCF_001723915.1 Gavialis gangeticus
CTTCCTCCTTTTCCCCCCCCCCCACTCCAGCAGGGATCCCACCCTCCCCCCCCACAGCACAGATTGTAGTCAGCATGCGGTACACTAGCTCATGCTGAGACATGCCTGTGTAAGGCAGACAGGACAATGTCCACTTAGGGCTTTTTGGAGTTAATCAACAGGTAGCTAGTAATGTCCCTCTGTTCCTTCTTTGGAAAAAGCTGTTAAAGAAGAGCTTGAACCAATGAGAAAGGCTTTTGTTTTCTGATGGGGTGCTAAACGCTATCAACTCCCTGTGTAACTCCCTAGTGTGTAACTAAATGCTCTAATATCAACTCCCTGCTGG
>NW_017729006.1:4276630-4286020 GCF_001723915.1 Gavialis gangeticus
AAGGTGGGGGGGGGGGGGGGGACAGCAGGGAACCCTCCCTAATTAAAGCGTCCTGCTGGGGTCTGGCCATGCCCCTTCTCAGCTCAGCACTGTCAAAGGGAAGGGAGGGCTGTTTTAGCAACCCTTATCTTCTAGCCTGAGCCACTGCAGGCACATGGCTGCATTTCTTCAGTCCAGAGGGGATGTCTTTAGGTTTACAAATGGGTTCAGCTAGCCAGGTTAGACTAACCTGCCAAGATTGATTCAATTCAGGCTCAGGCTTTTTGAATATCTGTCCCTAGCTGGTATCTGTCCAGTCACGGACAGAGATGGCTAGTGAACCTTAGACCTTGAAGGTGCTGAGTGACAAAACATATTCCACCAACTAATATCCAAAGCATCAGTAGATGAACAAATGTTCTTTAATAACTGAAGACTAAATTCTCGGCTGGCCCATTTGAGCCAAATAAAGGTGCATTGGTGGGGCTGGGGCGGAGGGATCTGTGGCCAAACATCCTGATCCTGGAAGCAGGTTGAGGAGCACGCTGCATTTTAGAAGTCTCCTCAGGCATAAGGTTCCCTAAGGGCCCTGGCAGACATTTTATAGATTTCATAGACAACTGGGCTGGAAGGGACCTCGGAAGACCATCAAGTCCAGCTCCCCACCCAAAGGGCAGGAAGTCAGCTGGGGTCATAGGATCTCAGCAAGATACACATCCAATTTGCACTTGAAGGTATTCAATGTAGGTGCTTGAGCCACCTCCGATGGCAGACTGTTCCAGACCTTGGGGCCTCAGACAGTGAAGAAATTCTTCCTTATGTTCAGCCTGAAATGGTCTTGTAGTAGTTTATGACCATTCGACCTCGTCATCCCTTGGGGCGCTCTGGTGAACAAACGTTCCCCCAGATACTGGTGGTCACCCCTGATAAACTTATAGGTGGCCATCAGATCACCCCTGAGCCTGCGCTCTTCCAGGCTAAAGAGATCCATACCTCTCAGCCTGTTGCCGTAAGGTTTGAGTTCCTGACCTCTGATCATGCACATGGCTCTTCTCTGGACTCTCTCAAGGTTCTCCACATCCTTTTAGAATTGTGGAGCCCAAAACTGGATGCAGTACTCCAGCTGCGGCCTCACCAAGGCCGAGTACAAGAGGAGAATGACGTCCTGGGATTTGCTTGAGAAGCATCTATGGATGCAAGCCAGCATTTTCGTCACTTTACTAGCCGCATTACGCTTATGACATGATTAATCTGTTACTGTATTTAGTTGAATAAAAGACAAGCCCAACATGAGGGTAAAAGCCCCTTGTCTTGGTTCATGTACAAGGCCAAGAGACAGGTGGAGCATGGGGCTGCACCACATGATTTTTGGTGTAAATGAAGAAACCATCAGGTGGTGCAGGGTGACAGGTCTCACCATGACCTGAAATTTCAACATGCCTTGCTCTGCACATGCATGCTCAGATTAGGCAAGCAACATGCAGGGTCACGGTGAACTGCATGGCTCACTGCAACCCAGCACTTCGACACTCTTTGCCTTATAGCTCCCAAGGGAGCTTGTCTGTGCCTGGCAGGGCTGCCAGTAGGGTTACTAACCTTCCTGGATTGGCCATGAGTCTACCGGAATCTGCATCCATCTCCTAGTGACTACTGAAAGCAATCCAGGACAGTGATATTGTGAAGGGGTTGAACAGTACAATTAACGACTAGAGGTACACTGCTACATTGGTCCCATATCAGATCAGCACTGATATAAGGAAAATTGACAATCGGCTTTTTTTTGGCTGATGTGGCCAATAATGTCACTGATAAATGCCCCATGTATGCACGCAGCCACAGTGCAGAATGCAGGCAGTCAAGAGCACAGCCTGGCAGCATGGCGAGCAGCTGGGTCTGGCTGGTAACTCTGTTGTGAGGGAAGGGGTGTGGGGGGGAGCAAATTGAGGCCCCAGCAGTGAGGGAGGGAGTGGCGCTGTGACTGGTCAGGTGATGCCCAGCTGGGGAGGCGCACAGGACAGAGCCGTGAGCAGCTCATCCAGGGGGTGCGGGGAGAGAGTGGCAGCTCCCACTGCAGCATGCACCTTCGGGGAGCCATGGGGGGGTGTGCCCCTGGATCTGCGCATGGGGCAAGGGCAATTCTGGTGTGGACTGGGCCTGGGGGCAGTGCCAAGGTCTTCCAGGGGGAAGGAAATGGGTTGAGCTGAGGCTGCACTCACGGTGGGTGACAGCAGCGCTGGAAGGGGGGCTACAGCAACTTTTGGGGTGGTGCAGCCCCCCCACAACCTCCCTCCCAGTGCTGCCACCATCCGCCACAAGTGCAGCTGCCCATCCGCCTGCCAGAAAGAACTCTATGTCACCCTGGCCCCAGCCTGCACTGGCAGCCCACCCTCACCCCACGCATAGATCCAAGGTCTCATGCACCCCTGTGCCCTCCCAGGGTGTGTGTAGCGGTATAGGCTGCCCAGTCAACCCACTAGCAGCTCCATCCTGCGCTCCACCTCAGCTATGCAGTGCCTGCCCTTGCCCCCTGCTCCAGTCCCACCCCCTCCCTCACTGTGGGAACCTCGATGTGCCCCCCCACCCCACTGAACATCTGTATCAGCCCCAAAAAATCTTTATTGGTGCACCCCATTAATGACATTACATCATGTTGGGAAAAAAAAATCTGTTGGAATAGCTTCAGTCAGAGTTGGCAATCCTAGCTACCAGGCACAAGGGAAGGTTAAACTCCCCAGCAGGGGGAGCCCCTCAGGTCCCCTGGACACAACCTTTGCTAACCCCAACTGGGTTGCAAGATTTCCATTAAAATAATAGGACTCCCTGATCTCAAGAGTCACATGTCTTGCCATGCATTAAATCACAAAAAAGAATTTTATAAGAAATGGAAACTTAGACAAATAACCAAGGAAGAATATAAGAGCATTGCTTGGGCATGCGGGGATGAAGTCAGGAAAGCCAAAGCGCAACTGGAGTTGCAGCTAGCAAGGGAGGTGAAGGGTAGCAAGAAGGGTTTCTACAAGTATGTTGGTAGCAAAAGGAAGACCAGGGAAAGTTTGGGTACCTTACTGAATGGGGGAGGCAACCTTGAGATGGAGGATGCAGAAAAGCCTGACATATTTAATGCCTTTTTTGCCTAACTCTTCACAGGCAAGGACAGCTCCTAGACTACTGCACCAGGCAGCACAGTTTGGGAAGGAGGTGAGCAGCCCTCAGTGGTGAAAGAACAGGTTAGGGACTACTTAGAAAAGCTGGATGTGTACAAATCCATAGGGCCAGACAGGATGCATGGAAGCATGCTGACGGAGTTGGCTGATGTGACTGCAGAGTCACTGGCTATCATCTTTGAAAACTCATGACAGTCAGAAGAGGTCCCTGATGACTGGAAAAGGGCAAACATAGTACCCATATTTAAGAAAGGGAAAAGGAGGATCCAGGGAACTACAGAACAGTGAGTCTCACCTCAGTCTTGGAAAAATCATAGAGCAGATCCTCCAGGAATCTATTTCTAAGCACCTGGAGAAGAAGCTGATTAGAAACAGTCAGCATGGATTCATCAAGGGCAAGTCATGCCTGACCAACCTGATTGCCTTCTACGATGAGATGACTGGATCTGTGGATGTGGATGATTTTAGCAAGACTTTTGATATGGTCTTTGACAACATTCTCACAGGCAAGTTAAGGAGTATGGGCTGGATGAATGGAATGTAAAGTACATAGAAAACTGGCTGGAGCATCAGGCTCAGAGGGTAGTAATCAATGGCTCAATGTCTAGTTGGCAGCTGGTATCAAGTGGAGTGCCCCAAGGGTCAGTCCTGGGGCTGGTTTTGCTCCGTGTCTTCATCAACAACCTGGAAGATGGCATAGAGCACACCCTCAGCAAGTCTGCAGATGACACCAAGCAGGGAGGAGTAGCGGATACTCTGGAGGATAGGGCTAAGATTCAAAGCGACCTAGACAAATTGGAGGATTGCCCCTCCCCCCCCCCAAACAAACAAACAAAAAAATCGCATAAGGTTCAACAGGGAGCTGCACTTAGGACAGAACAATCCCATGCACCAGCACAGGCTGGGGGCTGACTGGCTGGGCAGCAGCTCTGCAGAAAAGGACCTGGGGGTTACAGTAGACAATAAGCTTTATGTGAACCAGCAGTGTACTCTTGTTGCCAAGAAGGCTAATGGCATCCTGGGCTGTATTGGTAGGTGTACTGCCAGTAGGTCAAAGGAAGCAATTATTCCCCTCTATCCAACACTGGTGAGGACACATCTGGAGCAGTGTGTTCCGTTTTTGGCATCTCACTACAGAAAGGGTATGGATAAATTGGAAAGAGTCCAGCAGAGGGCAACAAAAATGGTGAGGGGACTGGGGAACTTGACTTATGAAGAAAAACTGAGGGAACTGGACTTATTCAGTCTACAGAAGAGATGACTGAGGGTGCATTTAATAGCAGCCTTCAACTACCTGAAGGGGGGGGTTCAAAAGAGGATGGAGTTAGACTATTCTCAGTGGTGGCAGATGACAGAACAAGGAGCAACTGTCTCAAGTTGCAGCAAGGGAAGCTTAGGTCAGATATTAGGATGAACTTTCTGACTAGGAGGGTAGTAAAACACTGGAACAGGTTACCCAGAGAGGTGGTGGAAGCTCCATCCTTGGAGGTTTCCAAGAACCAGCTAGACAAAGCTTTGGCTGAGGTAATCTAGTTGGGGATGGTCCTGCTTTGAGCAGGGGGTTGAACTAGATGACCTCCTGAGGTCTCTTCCAAACCTAGCTTTCTATGGTTCTATTATGTCCATTACCCATTGTTTTAACATCTGCCAGGAGTCTAGAGACCAGTGGAAGTCAGCATAAGTTGCAGTCGTGTTGACGTTACTTTGTCAAAGGCAAAACTGGCTCCTGGCTTTTCCCAGGATCAGGAAAAGGCAAAGGCACATATGAACTTTTTAAGTTTCATCCACTCTGAATTTAAAATACATTAACTTTTTTAACCTGCTTACATTTAATATATACGAGTAGAATTTAAGAGATAAATCATCTCATAGCTCCTGACCCCAAACTTTATTTAACAAAGCTGGTAACGATTGCTATTCTTGCAGGGACAGAAAAAATTCCACATATCTTCACCAACTAGAAATATTAAATAAAGAAGCACAAGCTAAATTGGTAAATTTTGCATACTGTTACACTGGGGTGTCCCCGTGTCACATGATCTCAGATACTTTCCATTGCTAAACCAACCAACCACTTAAGAATACTAGGGTCTCATTAAGGAAATTAACTATCAGTAGAACAACTGGAATGAATTTCCCCATTTTCTTTAATGATTAATGATGCAAAAGATTAGTCTGTTTACTGTAACCAATTTTTTGCTGCCATACAGGAGCATGCTGACTTTTCAAGGTTCCCCTTGAACATTCAAAAAGAAATTATTAATGCTGTATGCAACTTAAAATCCACTGGATTATTTAGTGGTTTAACAAAGTAAGACACTAAATTCTTCTTGATATTACAGGCTTCCCTTGCTTTATGAGGATTCTGTATGTGCGAATTCGCTCTTATACAATGACCCTTTTCATACCAAAAATTCATTATATGCAAAGTAAATTCACTCTTATCCGATCGGTGTGATGGAAGCCCACAGTCAGCTTCTTTGTGTGATGCATTGTGGGACTGACGTGCACCAAAATATAGTCAGCTCTGTGGATCTGTACTCCTCACTCGTCTGCAATACGTGTTTCTGTAGTTGCCATTCCCATTATGATAGTGCCCTGTGCTTGTGCGTACTGCCTGCCATTGGCAAATACCAAAATTGACTTGTAAAAGTGGTAGAAATGGGTCTGGGGGTCACTACAGTCACAGTCTCGAAATGTATTCCTATTTGTTACATGGTCAAGTGGGTTCCCTTTATGCAAATTCGAGTTATACGCCCTTTTTTAGAAACACATATACAGCATAGAGTGAGAGAAACCTGTATTTCCCTGGCTACAGTGTTGACAACCCTGGATGACTGATCACTTGGGGAAAAAGAAGAGAGAGTGTTTTAAATTATGACATATGTCCCTCAGCAGGAGCAGGGGAGAAGTTCATAGGGAGAAGTGGATGGATATCCATAGTTCCTGGTGTGTGCAACAAGCTTGACTTACAAAAACAACACTCTAGATACAAGTCGGCCAAGAAGTAGTAATGAGGTAAATAGAGGACTGCCCGTCTCCTAGCATGGGGGAATAGTGGGACACAGAGTCCTCAAATGGGGCAGAGAATGAAACAGAAGTGTGGTGAAAGGGACGTGAAATGCATATAGAGGCCCTGGCATTGGAAAACGAGCACTTAAGCAACACTGCAATTAGTATTAGATGTTATATAGCCCTACACAGGTTGTTATGCTTGTCTAACCTTGAGGTACGAATCATTTTGATAAGAAATTCAGTGCATTTGTGCCTAAATGAATAGTTATCATCATCCACAATCTTTTATAGTTCCTTTCCCAGCTTCCATCTTCAGCAAAGAACACTCTCTGGCTGGCATTTTCTATTGAGCTGTTAGAAAAAAATATATTATCTTTCCTGGTAATGTCAGAAGCACAGCATGATGCAATTGGTTGAATAATGCATTTAATTTGATATTTTTTATTCTGCAGTAAGTAATCCTTATACTCTCTGATAATTCAGGTAATCAGATATAAATTATCTGCAGAGCATTAAGGGACCTATTTTCCTAATCTAAGCAGAAAGCGTTAATTTCAGCAAGATCTGACACTTGGATCAAAAGTGTGCCACCTGCTGGGCAGTCAGTCATAGGTAAAATGAAAACTCATTAGGTGATGACTCATAAATCAGCATAATTAGGACAAAATAGCATGAAGAGCATCACTGTATGTACTGAAATCGTTACGCTATAGTTATGGCTCAGGAGGTATTCTCACTCTGATGCCTAGTTTTCAGAGGCTAGTTCTGGAAAAAAAATGTTCTTTGAGATATTTCTTAGTTGGTTTAAATTTAATTATACATAGCCCTTCCCCACCCCCACATACAAACATATGCATGTCAATTATCCAAAGGAAAATAAATCATTTCCAAGTGTTGAGGAATTTTCCAGATTTTTTTCTGCTTAAATAAATTTAAAAAAACCAATTGGTTAAAGATTAAAAGTGTATGTACTTGAGGCAATTCAACAGCCATTTATTGAAACGCACCTAGAGTATGTATGTTGGATGATACCAAGTCACTGGGTGCATGTACACAAGGCGTTTATTGCTCATTAGCCTAATAACACTGTGCAGTAATGTGCCACAGCAAAAACCATGCTAATAGCCTACTGTGCAGTGGTATTAGGTTAATATGCAGTAAGTGTCACTAAACCGTGCACTGGTGCTACTGCACAGTAACTTTACGTACTGTGCATTTAGTTAGTACTTTAAGAAAGTACTGAACTAAATGCACAATATCTAAGGGGCATTTATGAACATGTAGATGTGCCCAATAAGTATGTAGTTGTTTCACTCGCTAGAAATAAGAAAAATGTATGTGTTCATAGTTTGAATACCGACCAAGTCTCTGAACAAGTATAACTATATTAGTAAACGAACATAGTGGTTTTTTAAACTCTTGTTTTTCATTTGCCCTTAGACAGTGTTACTCTTCAAAAGGTTCTCTTATGTTTTTGACCTAAGTGATGTCTTGTATTTCTATACTTCATTGTTTATATCTTGTGTGTTGTACTTATGCCTAAATATATTTTCACGTTTGACTCATCCAACAACATTTCACTGGAAAAATCAGTTGAGTTTGCCTACACTAGGTTATTTTTACTGTCAGAAGTTCTGGTGGAATAAAGCCTGGGAAGGCACCAGCAGCTCAAGGGATCACAGCAGCTGGCAGAAGGCACGGATACATCTTTACATACATGGTGCTGCAAGGTGGCACAATGCTACTTTTGCTCAGAATGCTGGTTCCTATCCAAATTGTGCATAGACAGTCATAGTTCTGCTATCAAAACTAAGGAATGTAGACCAAGCCCTAGTGTCCTCCTTTGAAAAGTGGTTTTATAAAATGACACTAAGGAGATTCATGTTTATTGCCTCTCAGAAGCTTCCCTACCACATATTTCCAACGTATAAACAAAAAGATCAGGACTTGTGCTAGAGGTGATATCTTTTATTAGACCAACTAGATTTCTGCAAAAAAAGTCTTAAATTTTGCAAAAATCTAGTTGGTCTAATAAAAGATAATCACCTCTACCACGAGTCCCGATTGCCTCTAGACCAATATGGCTACAACTTGGATACCTAAACAAAAAGATGTTTCTTGGCTGCCAGCTCTAAAAATTCTATCTGGGCTCTGAGGTCTAAACTGGGTTCCTTTCCACCTTCACATTATCACCAGCAATAAAAGCTTCTGCAGGCTAAATTAGGCCTTAGGTAACACTTTTGTTAACATCGTTAACAGCCTAAACACAAATTATGCCAGCAGTGATAATTGTGCAACCTCATTAGTTTCAGTGCAGCAGAGATCTGGATCTTTAATTGCAAATGTTCTTTTGAACCGTCAAGAGAAGGAAGAAGCTCAGAATGATGTTCCAGCTAATTTATCTCAACCTCCCTTTCTCATTTCAAGCTGAACTTACAACCTTGTATTTGGGATGAATCATATGCAAGAGTTCTAGACTTATCTTTGTCTTCATGTTAGTAACAAAGAACAGGAATACTAACTAGAGCAAGCCAGATTTTTAAAATGTCCAAAAAAAGGATTTTGGGGGTTTGTTTTTACCGTCCCCATCTCACCACATATATGATACTAAAATGTCAGTTTAGATATGGAGTTCCCAAGAGTTCCATTTAGTGTCACTGGAAAACGGGAACACTAATGATGAGTGCAGAAAGGCTTTCCGATTTTAACTTTTAGTACAGTGCTGCCATTGCTTCTTTCTGTAGAAGGATTATATAATGTAATGCATGTCTCAAAAATTGAGGGGTATCACATCTGGGAACCTTTCAATTTTTTCCATGTTGATTTCATTGTCAAAAATAGTGGCAAAGACCTCTGTGTCATTCTTTTTTGACATTCTTGGATGGTATTCCAGCAGCTTAGACAAAAAATTCTGTGGTTTTATCCAAGATAAAAAAAATCTAAATTCTAAATATGAACATATAAATCTCCAAGAGATTGTAACCATCATCAAATTACTTCTACCAACTTCTGCTAATTTCAGAGTTGATTATTTTAGTTCTTCTTCTTATTTTCCTTGTTTCTTCACAAGCTGCAGCTGCTAGTGAACTGTCACATGTAAACCTGTCAGAAAGAATATATCTAGGGTGAAAGGCCTTCATTGTTTCTTTAAATTGCTCATTTTGTGTTTCAATGAAAAGGTTACTGTCAGTGTAAAAGATGTGTGGCTTTCCCAGAAGGTTTACATTTCTTC
>NW_017729006.1:4286192-4292582 GCF_001723915.1 Gavialis gangeticus
CCCCCCCAAAAAAAACACCTTTGTTTTCTTTGTTGAAAATAGAGGTCCAAATGAACCTAATTTTGAAGAGCTATTGTCTTAGTTTAGACATTCAGGCTATGTACAGACATTTGGGAAGGTTGCAGGTAGGCTAGGTCATGTTAAAAATAAGTACCCAATAAGTTGGGATGGGGGACTAGCAGCTATGGGGGAGTATTGGGGGCAGCAGGCAGAGTCCATGGGAAGGGATAACAGGGATTGGGGGGCCAGGGTCTGCAGGGGGGTTGCTGGGGTCTGGGATGGTTTGGTGGGATCAGGGGAAGCTTGTGGAGTCTGTGGCAGGCCTTGGGAGAATGGGGACTGTCTGCTCCACCCCCCAGGACCAGGGCTATTTTTAGCCCCTGATCCCTCCATCCCCAGGCAAACAACAATCCCATTGCTCCCCCCACATCTCTCCGACCACTCCCCCCACCACAACTTACTTCCTCAGCTCCCGGCATCGAGAAAAGCTGATAAAGCCTGCCAGGAGCAGCTTGCAGAATAAGGGGGGTTGGTGAGCGGAGAGGGGTCGTTGAGGGAGGGCTGACTGGTCCGTGCAGCAGGAGTGTTGTCTGGCTGAGAGTGGGAGGCAGGGGCTGGAGAGCTAAAAATAACCCAGTGCCAGGGAGGGAGTAGAAAAAGCACAGCCCCAGCCTGGGGCCAGCAGCTGGGCTTTCCCAGCCCTGGGGCTGCACTGGGAACTGTACAGCAGTTCAGGTAGATCTGTCATGCTGGACCCAAGCTACATTAGACTACCTCAGAGGTATACTTAACTTGGATTGGGTTGGCCATTTTTGGACTGAACCAACTGCCCTGAACTTTTGTACAGTTTGCATGTAGATCTACCTAAATAGTGTGAGGTCTACATCTAAGCGGACTAAGTTAGATCGGGTAGCCATTTTTAATACAATCTAACCTCCCCATAACCTCCTCAAATATCTGTATGCAGCCTCAGATTATCTTCATAACTATTTAGTTATGACATAGATAGCACAAAAAATATCACTTTTGCAAAATCAAACTCAATGTCCCATTTTTCCAAGTCAACAGATAATTTGTCATTCAATGACATATTTCATTAAACTAAAGAAATCATGTTCCTGTACTTTCTAAAAAACCTTTAATCTTTCTGTAATTTTTGACAGGTTTTACATTTTACTTTAGAAGAATTACCTGGTTTTATTACTTCCATTCAGTCAACATATTGTTTTCAATCGTCTCCTTCAACTTTAGGCTTGATGACTCATAATAAGTCATGTACTGATATTTGTTAACCACTATACACTAATCAACAGCAACAGTACCAGCTTTCACATTTACTAAAAGTAAAACTAAAAAACAGCCACTGATTTCAATAGTGTGACCATTGAAAAATAAAATAAGCATGTTAGCCTGATATTGTATTTTATTATAAAGTGCTGCTTCCAGTTTCCAGAAGCATCTGTATTCTGGCAAACTAACGTCATAACAGTATGCAATTTAACCATCAATCTATACCCACAAACAACTGATTCAACTAAGTAGCTATGTCCCCACTCTCTAGTCACTACATCTCACTTTCCTCCCTCAGGCAATTGGACAATATTACAAAGTCCTATTCAATAGGTATTAACACCAAGAACTTTTTCTCAATACTGATTTTTTAACTTTTTAAACCAATTGGGAATTGTCTGTCACAAACTGATATTAAAGCTTCATGACTTTTAAAGAAGTAACTAGCTATATTGGATGCCCTAACTTTTTTGATGTCCAAAGTGAGACATCTCAAAAGAGATCCAACTTTAAGGAAATACTGAGCACAATGTCATCTGAAAAATCAAGCCCACTTTCATGTGCCTCAGTTTGTTATCAGAAACATGTCTTCATTTAAAAAATGTGACTGGTGATTTGCTGTGACTCCATTTTGGGGTGCACAAAAACAAATTACAAAAAAAACCCCCATAAACAAATGAAAAGTTCTAACTGGCTTTTTAAAACAAATAAAAATAGGTATTTCTACCAGTATATTTAAAAGAAAGATGGCAAAAATATTAATAATAATTTGTGCTTTTTTCATATTTGACATGTCTAAAAGGCCTAAATGTTAGAAGAAAAAAAGAAACAGAGAAATTTGGTTATCATATGTGAAAGATCATATTTAAATGTATAATATCTTGTACAGACACTGGAATATACCAGAAACTTCATTTAGGATTTTCTAAAACCTAGGAATTAAATTCCAAACTGTAAAATAGAATTATACCCACTGCTTTCTATAGATTAATAGTAACATACTGTATGAGATCAGAATTAAGTGCTAAACACATCTTACCGATGGCATAGAATATGAAGATTAATAGCTAAATCCTGAATGTACTTGGGTCAAACCCACAGGCAAAACTGACTGCAACAGAAGTTTTGGCTCAATAGGGACTAACTGATTTGGTTCTTCATTATATTAATACTAGTAAATTCTGCTTTGCATACAGCACTTTCTGATAGTACAATACGTAAGTCCATAAATCTTAAAGAGAATAATAAACAGACACTGATGGGAGAACAGACCACTGACATGTCACAGAACTTTTGCATTAGTAGTTTCTAGCCAGTTATGCAAACTGACAGAAGTAGCCTTTTTGTCAGGAAAATTCAACCCACATGAAATTGTGCTAGTTTTACATTACTGTACTGAAGACAGCAGCATGGGGGGTGGGAAAACAAACTTGCTTTTAATAGATGATCATTTAGTGCAACTAGTATAATCTGCAGTGACATTTTCCCTCTTTCTATTATGTAAATATAAAACTATGCTGATGCTTTTATCCACTGAACCACGTACCTTTAACAAAACAGCCATGTTACCTTCTCATATCTATTTCCATTTTTATCAAATACTTAGAGGAAGGAGATAAGATTTACAGAGATTCCAGTGTTAGATGGATAGCTATGAGTACTGCACCTTGAATTGGACTGACCCATAATTAAAATACCTTTGAAGAAAGGGCAGGTGAAGGCAAGATCCTTGAGATCTTAGTGGTCATAAATAAAATGCAGCAGTTAATTAACTAATCTATTTAGGAAGCGGAAACCTGATCATTATTAGACTTTTTTCTAAAATGCTTCCTTCCCTTGGGTAAGCTGTTACTTGTTATTACCCTTTCTAACTATCCAAGAGTCAAATCTCTATAAATATATATTGGCCAGCTATACTTGAAGACAAAAGTATGCAAAAGTAAACAAAGTCATTAAAAATATCTGCTGTGGCTCAAACCCTTCCACTACAGATTCTCAAGGGATTTACTGACCCAATGTCAAATTAAAGATTTTCCGTTGACTACAGTGGGATCAGGATTAAGCAGGAATGTGCACAAGAGTACATATGCTGTCCTCTGCTGTCACATCACAGCTTAGAAAAAACAGCTAAGTACTGTGGATATGGACACATACATTTGGACCATTTCAAAAGGGTTGGAGAAGGAAGACACTTGCTCTGAACCCTGCAGCAGATGTCACAGGCTAATAGTTACATGTGGACAAGCCAGCAGCGATATACTAAATGTAACAAAACGGTTTAATACTGATCACCCAGGGTTCAAGTTGCAGCAATTCTGCTACATTTCTATCACTCCCAGCTCCCCTCTTTCCTCCCATTTTGAAACGCACCAAATGTACAAAAATGCCAAACAAACAAAATGAACAACCCACTCCCTTCTGGGCAAGGCAAAAGTGGTTGACTGATTTAGCTGTGGCATACTCTGGCAATACCTTGTTGTTTGTCACTTTACATGTGATTTTTAAGCACTTCTTACCAACATTTAGAATGAAAGCAAGCTTGGTGTGTAGGCACACTTGGCTATTTACTTGTGAAAAGAACATCTATATCTTGTCACGTGCATTAGACCAGGCTAGGTTCTTCAGAATCTGCTTTTTAAAATAGGTAATACTGGACACTTCTTAAATTTAATCTGATGAGCTCTTCATTCCTTTTTAAAAAGTCTCAAATTATCAACACAAAATCAAAATGTAAAGCAAAATTTAAGTCCCAAAAACAAAATATTTGTTTCAGAAACCAACCACCTACCACTTCTAAACCCTACACCAAGAATAAATGAACGTATGAATAATTAGAGATATTACACATCTTGTATTTTCTACAGTATACATGCAATGGGTGAATTTTTTTGAAAATGCCAAGTTTTCAATAGCTTACAATGGAAGTTCAGTGGCTACCTTTCTTAGGTACTTTTGGAAATTCTACCCTTTAACTCTAGGGGTGCTCAACATCTGGCCCGTGGGACAGATTTTGCCCATAGAGCCATGGTATGCAACCTGCAGGGCTCCCCACAGGTCAGGAAGTTTGGTGGTGGGAGAACAGTGGCCATTAATACTGCCACTGTCCCTTGCTGCTGAATTCCCAACCCCCCAGCACTTTGAAGTATGTTGGAGCTCCCTTCCCTCTGTGGGAATGAGCCACACCCACACCCAGGCCAGACCCCATCTTCCCCCTGTAAGACCAGGTGGGTGCTGGGCTGCCCCCAACTTTCCCTTCCCCCATATAGCCAGATGGGGTCCTGCCATAACCACTCCAGCTGCCAGATCCAGACCGCAAGCTGGAGCCAGCCTGTTGATGGACTGGACGCCACCCATCCAACCAAAAAGGTTGAGCACCATATCAACATTTATAGTTTATTCATATTAACTATATAGAAACACATAATTTCTAGCTCTTACAATTGCAACGATAACTCTTCAAATATAAGTGGGCAAGCACTGGAGACAAACATTCAGCTTCTCCTGGGAGAGTTGCTGCTCTTCCAGGAGAAAGCACAAGTGTACAGATGTTCAGGATTTTTCTCCCGGAGCAAGAATGGCCTCATGGCGAAAAAGAACCCAGGAAGAACCAGGGTTAAATCTCTCCCAGGAGAGTTTCTCCTGGGGCAGCAAACATCTGTAAATGTTCTCTTCTGAGAAAAGCCACAACCCAGTTCTCCAGCATCCCAGGGTATTTTGCTTCCACCCACCTATTGAGACATTGTCACTTACTGGAATCTGCCACTTTAGCCAAGCAGGGAACAGAACACAATCTCCTTTGCCTGCAGGGAGATGCAGGCCATTTCTGCATAGCCAGGTACTGTACACTGCTGCATATCCCTGTGTACTGCTGCCGTTCTGTCTCTAGGCAGACTGAAAGAGCCTGCAAAGCACATGGAGATGTTTGCACAGGGAATCCCTGGCTGTGCAGCAACAGCACTGTAAGCTCTTTGCTCTTCAAAGGCTCTTTAAAGGCTCAGCATTTAAATGTCTGTTGAGGCATCTCTGGGTAAGATTTTTCTACTAGGAGAACAAACCTGGGAGAATTCTCCCAGAATATTTGACTGTGTATATGCAGCCTTAGAGGGCCTGAATCAACACCTTTCAAAGAGGTAGGAATAGATCCCAATCATTTCAATGCAGTGTTAATTCAGCAATTCAGTTATGATACTTAAAGAACCAAGTTTTCAAATGACCTGTGCAGAACTGCCCAACTTATCTGTAATGTATTCATTAGAATTGCACGAATTGGAAGTTGCACATACAAATGGTCAAAAGGAAAGTCAGCCACAGTTCAAGGACAATTTATGCCCTAACTTTATAGACCTGGCATTAAAAATTATATTTAAAATATTATCTAAGTAGTCCTCATTATTGTAGTCTTGGAGCACCTAACAGCCATTATCTTCTTTCTTTCTTTCTGGGTGATGATTCTGGCACCCGTACTAGACCTGAGTGACCAGTGCTGGTACACTTATTCTTAGAATGCATTTTGACAGATAGACATACCTCTGAGAAAGTTAACAAGTCTACATGTTTGGGACTCAATATTCACAGCCCCGAACATATGTTTCCATGGAACAATATAGTGCCATGCAGAGATAACCAAGCTAGCCCTCATGATATATATAATAGCTCATCACTGTGATGCAATCTTACTGCTTTCTAAACTTGAGGTAGCTTGTTTGGAGCTCTCTCAGGTATCTCTAAATGATACTAAATTGTGCCATACAGGCATAGCCTGAAGGATTAACGTGGGCAATTTCAGTCACCTCTATAAAGGACTGTGATAATCAAGGTAAGTCTATAGATGGTATAGATTCATAGATTCATAGATTAAGGGTCGGAAGGGACCTAGTAGATCTTCTAGCCCGACCCCCCACCAGGGCGCGAGAACAACAAAAAACCCCTAAAAGAGAAACGGGACTCAAACGAGTCTAGCCAGGTAGGCATCCAGCCTCTTCTTAAAGACCCCCAGGGTAGGGGCCAGCACCACTTCCCTTGGAAGTTGGTTCCAGCTCCTAGCCGCCCTAACTGTGAAGTAGTTTTTGTGGATGTCCAATCTATACCTCCTCTCCATCA
>NW_017729006.1:4293281-4296575 GCF_001723915.1 Gavialis gangeticus
GACGCCCTTGGTGAGCCAGGGGGGCTTCCGGACACTCCTGCCCCCCTTGCTTCTTGTCGGGATGGACACCCCTTGGGCCGTGAGTATCGTTTCCTTAAGGAACGACCACTCGTCCTGGACACTGAGTTCCTCTGCCCTCAAGGACCCCAGTGCCTCTCCCACTAATCTCCTCATTTCAACGAAGTTGGCCCTCCTGAAGTCTAGGGCTACCGCCTTGCTGCGGGCCCTTGACACCCTACGCTGGATGGCGAATTCAGATCTGGAACACAGCATTAAAAGACTTAATCAATACGATATCTGAATGAGCAAGGAGTAAAGAGATAAGCATGCAGAAATGAAACCTTCAGAAACTGTGTGTTCACTAGCTACTATGTTTAGGCAACACTAGAAGAATGAGACATACAGAAAACACTGCACTGTTTATATATAATGATAACCATATTTATATTTGGTCTTCAATACCTGTCTTATAGCCATGTGCTCTTGCTGCCTATTGCCTTTAACACTATTCATCTCATAGGTGGGCACATAGTAGTTCTTTGTTGGGGGCCTGTGTCAGGACAGGGATGTAGGACTAGCAGGGGTAAGTTTGCACCATGCTGCCCCCCCAGCCCACCACACAATCAAGGATGTTAGGGTAAGTAAGGGACCCCTGTGGTAGGGACAGCAGGGTATAAAACTGGGGTTCTCAACTGGGGTGCCATAAGCCCCTTCCAAGAAGGCTGCTGCCATGGCCCCAGTTTGAATGCCCCATGAACCTCCTCTGGAGGCAGATCAGAAAATAGGTGCAACTGGAGTGTGCACTCTTGTCACAGCTCTTTCTGGTCTGACCCTATAGGCTCTTCCTAGAAACAGAGGTGTTCCAGGCAGGGGAGACTGCCCAGCACCCACCTGTTCCTGGGAAAAGCAGGTAGCATTAAAATAAACTAGGAAGGGCTGTGGGCAAGAGCCTGTGCTCTGATCACAGCCCTTTGCACTAGCTGCCAGCAAGGACTAGAATCAAGATCCCCCCTTCAAAGCCTTTCCCCCATTACAAGTTTGCTAACCTTTTCACAGACAAATTAAGGCTTTTACAACCCCAATCAATGCATAGATCAGTGTCAGCTGTGAGAGGGTTAAAGCAGTAGAAAGTAACAGCCTGGAGCCCCTGGATGAACCCATGCCACTTCAGGTAAGACTCCATCCAGCTTTCTCCTATGCTCAGCAAAACCCCCTTCCACTCCCTCACCCAACCCCCTTCCCAGCTCAAGCCACAGAAATAACTGACTACATATCTGGAATGCTCAGTTACTCCTTGGTTTGGCATTAGAGATGCTTCCTTTTAAGTTATATCAGCCCTGCCAATAGTATTTAGTTTCTCTTTCCTTTATTATAACTGTATATGTGACAACACATAGACACTAGATAAAGTACTAAACACATCATATTTTGGTCAAATGTTTGCTATATTAAAGCAGTGGTTCTCCACTAGGGTGCCACAAAATTCAGGAAAGTTATAGAGGGGCACATTAGCCTGAAAAGGTTGAAAACCACTGTTTTAAACCTACTGTTGCAGTTATGCAGGGCGGAAACCCAAGGCATCTTTTTTGTTACTTGCAGTAAAAATGTTTCTTTGTCTGAGAAAGTTTTCAAATTGTCAGTAAAATAAAAAGAAAATCTTTGGTTGGCAGCCCTGACTCTCAGTGATTCCCCCTCACAAGAAAAAACATTTTCATTGAAACTTTAAGAAGCTATTTGTTTCTACCCTATATAACCTGCATGCAATTGTTATTTGAAACACTTTCTGTTTTTCATTTAAAAGTTGTATTTATCCAGTGTGAACTCCAGTCACCAAAACACTGTGCAGAAGTTGAGAGAAGGAATAATCATGGCCTCTTATTAAGAGACTTGCATTACACAGGATACATCTCCTTCAAAGGAGTGTTGGGAGTTTTACCCAGTGATGTAGGCCAACATATTATCCTAGGGCAGATTAAATGTATTTCACTTACCCAACATTTTTAAATGCATGCAGGAAAAGAGGCATCATCACCTCAGAATTACTAATAAGCACATGACAGTAGCGGCTGAGCACAAGCTTGCTATGCTAATTGAATTACCTATAGAGAGAATGACTAAGTTGATAATTATAAACAAAACAGCATGTTGACATCCTACATGCCTATTTAATATTGTGCAAAAGAGCACTATTTCAAATATAAGTTTGTATCCATAGCGCACAATTCAACTTTTAATTTCCACAATATATTAATAGGTAATTTCCTACCCCAGTGCAATGCTTACCCCCACTTTTATATATGGATGTACATATAACAGAAACCGTAAGATGGAAGTGGACAAGTTATACTTACACCTGTTTTATTTATACTGGTACGGTTTAATATCCATTACTGCCAGGGGTCATTCTATACCAGACTGAGTGAAGTTACCTGGTGTAGAAGTTTCTGTCATATGCTCCTTTTTCATACTGATATAAAGGTTGATTATACTGGTATAAGGGCCTGTACAGAGAGCACATTTAACTTCCAGGCTCACATCTCCTGCCCAATCCTGTAATTTATGCTTAAATCATTCAAATTGAAGTTGGGCATCGTTTTCATTTTCAATAATATTTGTGAAGTTGAAAACTATAAGGACTCTATGAAAATTAAATAGAAGAAAATAGGTTAATGTTTCAAAACATGTTTGGGAGGAGGACAAATGGTTGTAGGGTAGGCCACGAAATAGGTTACATTTAACTTGTCCTACAGGTTTCTTAAACAGCCTGCTTACAAATGTCTTATATATTAATTCTCCTATTTTAACTAATGGCTATCTAATGCAGAAGGCATAAAAAATGCTAGCAGCAAGACTGGGAACCCAGACCCCTCACCTCCTATCAGTGTGCCTCATCACTGCACTATTGTCACACATCTCTTCTCTCACTTCTTTTACATTAGACATTCATAGGTTAAAACCCAGAAAGAACCTTGGCAGCGGGGACCAGAACTGTGGATTCCCCAATTCCCTTCTCACCAGTTTACACAGTCACGTTCCTCTTACATGTTTTCCTTCATGCCTTACAGATTTTACATTCTTGATTGTCCAGTTTCAACAGCAGGATTGGAAGGAGGCCTCCATCTTGCCTATCCCATAGCCTGATGGTTAGGGCATCCATCTGGGAAGCAGAGACTTCAATTTCAGTCCCTTTACCCAGGTCTACTACTCTCTGAATTAGTGCTCTATCCAGTAGGCTATTGTGCAAAAGGCTGACGCCTTACTGCTGCTGTGTTCAGGAATGAACATGCTGTGCGT
>NW_017729006.1:4301575-4302420 GCF_001723915.1 Gavialis gangeticus
TTCTTGATTGTCCAGTTTCAACAGCAGGATTGGAAGGAGGCCTCCATCTTGCCTATCCCATAGCCTGATGGTTAGGGCATCCATCTGGGAAGCAGAGACTTCAATTTCAGTCCCTTTACCCAGGTCTACTACTCTCTGAATTAGTGCTCTATCCAGTAGGCTATTGTGCAAAAGGCTGACGCCTTACTGCTGCTGTGTTCAGGAATGAACATGCTGTGCTTTACACTGAAATCAATGGAGCCATCAGTTAGGCATTCTGGTTCAAGCAGGTACCTCTCCTCTGGATCCCAAGTTGATGGAAACACCTCCCTTGCTACCATGAGTCAGATGCCTAAGCTCCAAGGAGGAGCCAGAGGTTAGTCATACGTATCTATTGACTATCTACAGACTGAGCAACCAGGGTTTCTGGATCATACTTGTGGGGCACTTTGGTCTACCTACTTGCTATACAGGAAGTCTAGACACCTAGGGCCTTTGTACACACAACAAAATTGGCCTGTAGGGTGGCTTAATTGCCCCTTTGCACCAATTTAATGGTGTTACTATTTACATGCTCGGAGGCATATTCTGTTTTAAACAACTTTGTAAAGTAGCAAGGTAAAACCCATCCGAGGTATTTTAGTTTGCATACACATATATACACACACAAGCAGGCAGAAGTAGGGTTGGGGTTCAAACATTAAACTTTCCCACTACTTGACTTTATGTAATTACCATGCAATCACTCTCCTAATAGATTCCTTCCCATTTTAACAATATATTGATTCAACCCACGCAAAAACAAAAACTTCTTTGCCTCTGTCTTCCTCAGTAAGGACCAGAACTGCCACCTCCCTGCTGGGCCC
>NW_017729006.1:4302566-4304618 GCF_001723915.1 Gavialis gangeticus
GGTCAGGGCGGCTAGGGTCTGGAACCAGCTTCCAAGTGAGGTGGTGCAGGCTCCCACCCTGGGGGTTTTTAAGAGGAGGTTGGATGACCACCTTACTGGGGTCATTTGACCCCAGTGCTCTTCCTGCCATGGCAGGGGGTCAGACTAGATGATCTTGCTTAGGTCCCTTCCGACCCTAGAAACTATGGAACTATGAAAAGTAGAGCTCTCTATCTACTGCTGGTGGCTGGATGATATTATCCTTCCACTGAAATTCAGTTTATAACAATGCACTGAATGATCATTTGAAGTTTGAAAGACACTTTACTGTAGCAAGTTTCTTATGTAAATAGAGAAGGGGCAACCAGCATGGGTTCATCAGCGGCAGGTCCCGTCAGACCAACCTGGTGGCCTTTTACGACCAGGTCACTAAATCATTGGATGCAGGGGTGGCAGTGGATATAGTTTTCCTAGACTTCAAGAAGGCTTTTGATACTGTCTCTCACCCCATTCTCATTAGGAAGCTGGGGGATCTGCTCAGGTCCCTTCTGACCCTAGAAACTATGAAACTAAGATACCAGAAATCACCTTTACACTAACAGTCTTTATTGGTAAAGGAAACAATGAATAAAGAAATTTTAAAGGTTGCAGTTTATAAACAATAATACAATCCTTATATACAGAAAAGGCCAAAATAAAATGTAGTTTATTTTAAATAACACTTATTATATGTAATACAGGGATGGACAAAATATGGCCCATGAGGCCATTCTATCTGACCCACAAGGCCACTAAAAAAATTAGAAAATTAATATTTATCTGCCCTTGGTTCCTGTCAAAAATAACAGGAACCAAGGGCAGTAGGACTCAGGGGAAGCCCAGCAGGCTCCCACAACAGGTAAGAAGGGGGGGGAAGGGTTGGGGGGGGGGGACACCCCAGGCAGGGAAGGAGCCTGGGGAAAAGCTGAGCGCAGGCGGGCAGCAGCAGCCAATACCGACCAGTGCGGCAAGCGGGGGCGGGGGGGGGCTGCAGCTGCTGCCACCGATGGGTGAGCCTGGAGTCGAAGGAACCCAAGCTGGCGCTGAGCACAAGAAAAGCAGCCCCTTGCTTGCCCTGTGGCTGGCGCCCTGCACTGTAGCCGCTTGCAGCCCATGTGGGCTGCGAGCTCCTGCAGCAGGGAGCACCAGCCATGGAGCAGGCGAGGGGTCACTTTTCCCCATGCTCAGCACCAGCTCCTTCCCTGCCAGCGAGTATGGGCCGGGGCTGTGTGCTGCCTCCCGCCTGTACCGCGGGGCTGAGGGGCACTGGGAATGAGCAGACGCAGGAGCCAGCAGGAGCACGAGGCCCACACCAGTGTCCTGGGGCCAGTGCCAAAAGGGCCCAGAGCAGGTTCAGCACGAGTGCGGGGTCCCAGTCGGCAGAGGCTGTATGGAACTGGGCCAGCTCCCCCCTCTCCCTGCTGGTGCAGACCAGCCCAGCTCCACAGGCCCCTGCCAGCCTGCGCCCCACTCTGGGACCCACCAGTACTGGCCCTGTGACATTGGTCCAGAGATGGTGACCAGGGGTGGGGCACTTGTCAAGGGTGGGGCTACCCATACAGTCCTCAACAGCCTGCCAAAACTGGGTAAATGGCCCTCTGCCCAAAATAATTGCCCACCCCAATGTAATAGCTCTGGCGGGGGGTCGGGCTAGAAGATCTACTAGGTCCCTTCTGACCCTAAATCTATCTATGAAACTATGAATATATTCTTGACATGTAAGGAGTAGCCAATTGCCCATCAAGCATGGGGGGGAGCGGGAGGGCGGGGACAGAGGCCCACATCGACCCCCACCTCCACGGGTCAGGGTCTGGGCTTCTCCCTCTCTCCCCACCCCCGCTGCCTCAGGTCCGGTCCCACTCCCTCCCTTTCCCAGACACCACTTCGGGCCCAGGCTCATTCTCCCCCCTCCCCCCACTGCTTTGGGTCTGGGCCCACTCTCCCCTTCCCCACCCATTGTTTTGGGTCCAATTCCCCCCACACTGCTTTAGGTGCAGGCCTGTGTACCCGCCCCACCCCCTGCTGTTCACCCCC
>NW_017729006.1:4304941-4309892 GCF_001723915.1 Gavialis gangeticus
CCAGCTTCTCCCCCCTGCACCTCATGCTGTTCACCCCCATGCCACAACCTCCCAGGAACAGGACGGGCAGAGGGGAGCTTGCACTCAGTGGCAGGTGGCTGCGCACTGCCATTGGTAATGCCCCCTCCCCTTCCCGCTCGCCTCCTTCCCTGCTGCCGTCCCCTCCCAGCCAGCTGTTGTTGGGGGGGGCGGCACTCCAACCCCTGGGTCCAAGGAGCAGGGCTGGGGTGGTGAGGCCAGTGCTGTTGTCCTTGCCCACCTGCTCCAGCTCCTCAGTCCCCACTGTCATGGTGGCACTCCACCACATGTCTCTGTCTGTGCAGAACACCCTGACTGGCTGTCAAGCCAACCAATCAGAGTGCGAATAAAGCATTATGGACAGCCAGACAAACAGCCTAAGGCTTTTGTAATATTTGAATATGCCAAACTGTATACCATTACACCCTAACCAACCTACATTAAAATAATTACAAGGTTAAAAACTCAGGTCCTCAAAACTGAGGAAATTCCAAATTAAGGTTACTGAGCAATTAAGTGTTAATTCCTTCTGCTATTACAGAAAATAGATTATTTAAATATTGGTAATCCATGCTGGCTTGTCTTGCTCTTGCACCAGTAAATCCTAATACAGGAACAGATCCTGCATTGAGTCTGGTAATACTGACTCTTGCAACCATCTGAAGTCCCTTTTAAATCAATTAAATCTCTAAGTGATTCATATTAATGGATCCAGATGTAGCACTGGACCCATTAAAATGGCTCAGGGATTTGAAAAATCCCTAATTCTGAAACGGGTAGTTGATGAAATAACAGATGTGACCACAAACTATTTTCACAGCTCCTGATAGAAAAAATATGCTTTATAAGATGATATGTAAGAACAGCTTTAAACTGAGAAAGGAGGAAAGAAGTTTGGGAAGAGATGCGTAATCTCCATGCTTAGAATTACTACACTGGGAAGGTCACGTGAACAAGAATGCAGCACTGGATAAAAGAATATCAGCAAGTAGAAGGATGAAGAAAAAAAGTATTAATATTGATGAGAAGAGTAGTAAGGTAGCCTTTAAGGCTAATTACAGACATTCAAGCCTGAATCAATTGAATCTTTGCAGGTTAGTCTAACCTGCACAGATTGAACTAGAAAGCAAATGAATAGACATTTACTTTTGATTCCGGAAATGCAGCAACATGCCTGAAGTGGCTCAGGCTAGAAGTCAGAGATGCTAGAGCCCTCCCTTCCCTTCCACAGCATCTACAAGGCTGGAGAGAAGCTGATCAGAGGGGAGGAGGCTACTAAGTATAACTGAGGAGGAGTTTAAAACCCCACCCTGACCTGCAGGGTCCCTAGCTGGGGTCTGCCTGGCTTTTCCCCACCCTGCTTGCTGCTCAAGTAGCTGAGGCAGGGGAGCCTTGTGTCAGGGCTGCCAGTCATCATATGTAGAGTTGAAAGTATGGGTGTGTACAGGATGGTCTGGACAGGGATGCTTCTGCCTCAGGCAGGGGCTGGGCTAGATGTGAACCCTGCAAGTCCCTGTTCTACTGCAAAAGAGGGAGAAAGGCCCGGGGCTGGTTTCCATGCTGGGACAGTCACCTTAGCACTGGGACATGCATGAGAGGCTACATGAAGCCAAGGGTCACACATACCCTGCCCCCACCATGAAGTGAAGTCCAGTGCTGCACAGCCCCTGCTCTCTGCCTTCCCTTCCCATGGGCTTCCTGCAGCCACAAGCAGGAGTTGGGGCCCTTCCCCTCAGCCCCTCCCCTCCCTGCTGTGTATTTTATTTAAGGGGCCGGAGAGAGTGAGGGGCCAGACCTGCATCCTGGACACACAGGGAGGAAGCAGGAACTCCTTGCCACCAGGCCCCTGTTTCTTTGAGGGTGCCTGGTACAGGGGCAGTGGCTGCCTGATCTCTGTGATGCAACAATGGGGAGAATGCAGGGCATTTGGAAGCAGGCGCCAGGCCTGGGGGCACCTGCAGAGCAGCTTCTTCTCCCACCGGGGCCATGCCCAAGCCCAGGCCCAGCACAGGACAGTTACCGCTGGGAGAGGGGAAGGTGGTGGCACCAATCATGAAACAAGTGGGGATCGCCCTGCTCCAACCCCACTGCCAACTCTGGCTGAGTCACTCTCACCCACCTCCTGAGGAAGTTGCCAGCACTCACTTGCAGTTACCAGGCGCTGCAGTTGCCTGATCACAGCCTCCTCTTTCAGACTACCCGACCTGGGCAGCCTGACCAGCTGCTGCAGGCAGTGGCAGGGCTCAGTGCGGCCAGGAGCAACAGCAGCAGCAGGTCCCCCAGAAGGAGCCAGCCAGTCCCCACAGCCCCTGGGCCAGCTTGCACCTGGCTACCCAGCTGCTACAGTATGCCCAGATACAACACCCAGGGCAGCTGCCACAGCACTGCAAGCAGGGGAGCGGCCCTGGGGACTCCCTGGGCCTTGCCTGGCCAGAGCCACTTCCCTGCTTGCAAAACCCTGGCTGCTGCTCCTGGCCCCCTGCAGCTGCTCTATGCCAGACCTGGGCCTGGGCATGGCCAGCAGGAAAAGCAGCCACTCTATAGGTGCCCCCAGGTCCAGGGCCCACTTCTAAATGCCCTGCATTCTCCCTATTGTTGCGTCACAGAGATGGGGCTGTGCTAGGATCCCTCCAGGGGCATCTCTCCCCCTGCCCACCTCTTTCTCTGCTTCTACCTGCAACAACACCAGCCAGGCCCCTCCCTCCCCTGCTTTGCCTCAGGCCCAGGACCAGCATCTGGCCATGGCCCCTGCTCCACCATTTGTCCCACCCGCACTCCCTTCTCAGCCAGCCAGAGCAGTGATAGTGTTCTGGCTACGGAGGAGAGGGGTGGGGGCCAACCCTGTTCCCCCTGCCCAGTCCAGTGCTGCAAAGCATCCTGGGATGCTGGGGGACTTCGTGAGTTATCTTAAACCAGGAAGAGGTCTGGGACAGAAGTTCTATAAACTGGTTTGACCTAAATCAGTTAAGTCTGATTTACATTCAACCAGACTTATCTTAAACCAGTTTTGGCCATTTTAAAAGTAGCTTATGTGCACTGAATTTCTGTTCTGTTACAGGTTGAAACCAGTTTCTGATCATTTAAACCAATTTATGTGAAATTTGTGTCCCTAGCCTAAAAGTTAGCATAAGTAAGGTGCCTATTTTAGCAAGTGAATAGAGTGCTGTCAGTAAAGCCACTGACAGACATTTATTTATTTAAAGGTATGATAGGACCTGATCCTCAATCCCAACAATCATTATCTCCTGCCATCCCACAGGAGGGGCAGGACTGTTTATTATTGATGATCTGATAGACATACGAGGGATGGCATAAATAAAAGAGAATTTGTTTGTATTGACTTCCCTTGGGGAAGGATGGTAAGAGGTTCTACTGATATAATGCTGTAAATCTGCTATATACCTCTGGGGCAAATGTGGATATGGATAGAGATGTCTGTAATATCATTGAAACAGATTAATACTATGAGAAGTTGTATCATGGGAGATTGATTTTCTGGATAAAGACTGGGTAAAGAATGTGACTAATTATAGTAAGGCACAGATACTATATTCTGGATGCGACAGCCAGCAAATTCCTCCACACAGTAATCGCTGAACCAAAATACTATTTTATACTTACCTGTGATGAGCAGTGAGGACATAATAGAAGAGCTGGTTGTAATTAATAAACTTGGTTATCAAGACTTGATTCCATTTAAATTAAATAAAAAGATAAACAGCATTTATTTCAAAATTCAAAATTGAAAAATTAAATTGGTAGAAACAACTGGACTGAAGAACTCAGAGACTTAAACATGTTGAAAGCTTAAACACAAGCTTTCAACAAGGATGGTGTAGTTGACCATGAAGACAAACAGATGGATAAGAGGAATGAGGTATGGAAACAAGGTGAAAGTAAAACTTAAAAACCATAATGCACTCAAGGCAGGGGAAAGCAGCTACTTCCTATCCCAGAATTCTGAAAATAAATAGCCCATCAAGTCATAGGTTCAGTAATACGTGTTACCATCAATCATGAAGGTAGGGATGGCATGATATCACTGTAGAGCTAATGCATTTGCTCTTTTTAAGAGGAGGAGGAAAAAAGTGATCCAGAAAGTTACACACCCATTAATCTGACCACAGTAGTATGCAAGGCTTTAGAACAAAGTTTGAAGGAAAATCATAAAAAATAGAAAAAAAGATATAAAAGGTAAATAAAAAGGGTAAAATACAACTAGGGATTATCAGAAGTAGAACCTGTTCTCTTTCTTTGATAAGACAATTTTCTAGATATAGAAAAAGTACTAGATCTTATCTAGTTAGACTTCATTAATGTGGTGTCACTTGGGAAATTATGAAAGCTCAAGAACAGGGGGCTTAGTAAAAAAAAAGTGTAAGGTGGTTGAAGGAGAAATGGCAACAAGTAATATTTTAAAAAGAGAAGATAGAGCCATTTAGAAAGACAGGGCTTTTGTATATCTGATGGGGGTTTAGTCCCCTAAATTGAAATGGTGGATTTTTAATTGTGATGATTAAAAACCTACTGTTTCAATTTAGGGGCTTCCATCCCTGTTACAAGAGGCCTGATCCTTTTCTTTTTTCCCCTTTGGGGAGCCTGCCCACGTCTCCCGTGGCCTAGGGGGAGAGGTCCGCTGCCGGCAGGTAGAATAGCTCCTGAGTTGTGGGGGAACCTGCTCCATGGTGGCAGCACCCCTTTGGGCTGTGCAGGCAGACTGCTAGCAGGTAGGCTTGGGGAAGAGTTGGATCTGGCAAGCACTGCCTCCGAGCTGGAACAGCCCCTGGCTCATTAGCACCCTGCCTGGGCAGCCCCAAGAGACGCCACCACCGCAGTGGGAAGGACTGGGTTCCCCCCACAGCCCAGTGGCTGTGTGGCCTGCAGGCAGCTCACGCAGGCAAGCTCCACAGGGAAAAAACAAAAATACAAAAAA
>NW_017729006.1:4314892-4321609 GCF_001723915.1 Gavialis gangeticus
CCTTCCTGACTGCCTCCCCACACTGCCAGCCCATGTTCATCTTGGAGTCAATGATGAGTCCAAGATCCTTTTCCGCCTCTGTGCTGACAAGAGGGGAGTTCCCCAAGCTGTAGGTATGGTGCCGGTTGTTCCTCCCCAGGTGCATCACTTTGCACTTGTCTGTGTTGAATCCCATCCTATTCTCATCCGCCCACCCTTGTAACCTGTCAAGGTTATTCATTGTGGCTATAGTGATATGCAGTATTAAAGGTTTTGTGCTTGTCATTATCAACGCTTTCTTTAAAAATAAGCATAAATGGGTGCAGCAAAAGATCCCAAATCAGCATTGGACCAAAACTGATGTTTGAGTTTGGTCAAACAGCACTTTAGGTATTTAAAGATAGACCAAGGTAGGAAAAGCAAGATTGCAAGGAAAAGCAAAATGAGGAACAAATAAAATGGGAAAGAAATGGGAAAATGAAAGACCAGGAAAGGAGAAACAAAAAAAAAAAAAATCAAATTTATTTATGTGATCTAAGAGTCAGGTTCATGCCAAAATATTTCAATGTACTGCACTGAGGAAGTTTAGCACATGCTATAGTACCATTATTGGCAGAGATGATGAACAGTCTCCAGTTGTGACAAAAAGCTGGCAAAAAAAACAGTCAAGCTAATGGAAATACTGGCAAATGCAGACATGCTTTCTGTTCCCTTTGTTTTACTGGTTTTCCTTTTTCGCTGTCATGGGAAAATTGTTTTGTTCTGTTTTTTGCTTGTTTTTCTGCAGAATTTCTTTTTTAATAAGAATTTTTTTAATAAAAGAAAAGCTCTTATTTAAAAAATATTTAAAAATCCCACAGTTCAGCTAAGTTAATCAAGACTGGCAACAGAAAGCAACCAAATAAAAGAATGGATTTTTAGTAGGAAAATGAATAAAATATTTTTAATTTTACTGGAAAAATTCACCATTTTTTAATAAAATGTTTTTGCAAAAGAAAATCCATTTCTTTATAATAGGTCATATTTCAAAAGGAGAAAAGGTATTCAGAAATTTCACCTACCTCCTATTATAATCTCTACATGCCTCCCCAAAACTGACCTCAAGTCCCTCAATTGCCAGTTAGTTTATAATACCGTGTTTAGTGTCCTTATTGTCTAGAGGTTACAAACAGAGGAAGGAAGTGTACAAAGCAATCCCGTAGCCCAGTGGTTCTCAACCTTTTTTATACTGTGGACCGGCAAACTCATTCAAAGTATTTTGGTGAACTGGGTATAGAAACAATCTAATATACATATTTAAATTTAATTTTTACATGGGAGGGGGTTGCAAGGATCAGAGGCAGTGTATGACACAAAACAAACTCAATAGGCAAAGGCACAGTGAAAAAGAGAGATCTCTGTTGTTTTATTTAATGATCAGAAACATCATCAATAAAGGAGACGAGACTTAAGGGGGGTGGGGCTGAGCTCCCCCCATAATTTGGGACCCAGCTGGGGCTGCCCAGGAAGAAGGAGCTCTGCTGCCTTTCCTAAGAGCAAGCAGCAGAGCCACCTCCCCACCCTCTGCCCGGGGCATTACCCTGCCCGCATGTGCCCGCTCCCAGCCGCAGGCAGGGCTAGGGCGTCCTGCCCAGCCCAATGTGGGACCCGGTACTTGCTGTATGGGCAGCACCTCGCCAGGCATGGCCATAGAGGCAGGAGCAGGATGGGATGCACAGAGCTGGCTCCCTCCCTCCTGGGGCTCCCCTGCTGCCCAGCTTTAACCCTGCATGCGGCTGCCAGCAACAGAAGCTGCTCACTCAGGTGGACAGACAGGGATACAAGCTGGGGAAGGCAGGCAAGAGCCCATAGCCCCCCCATTGCCCCGCAGCCCAGGGACCACTCCACCTACTGGGAGTTTGCCCTCCCCTCCCCACCGCTGGAGAGGCAAGTAAGTGTGTGCGTAACACAAGGGTTTAAAGGACCCTAAAGTGAAGCAATGTTTTTAAAAACCTATCGCTTCAATTTAGGGCCCCTGTTTCATCTACACATGCCCTGTCATACTATAACTTAGTCTATGCAAGCCTGTAGGGATATAAGTGAAGGAAATTACTTCAACTTTAACCCTGCTTCATCTAAGGTCAAAGCTGGGGCAGTTTAGTCCAGTCTTATTAGTACAGGCTCATGCACATTTGACAGTTATGAGAAAGTCAAAGGTCCATGGTGTTAGGTAAGCTAAGGAAATAGAATCTAGATCAGTGGTTTTCAACCTTTTTTCATTTGCGGACCACTACAAAATTTCAAAATGGAGGTGCAGCTCCCTTTGAATTGTAAATTCAACCCAGAATAAGGACAAAGAAAGACAATAAATTCAACAGGAACATATGCAAAGTATTGCCCTGACAACACACAAATCCAAAAAGAAGAAATGAGGAAAAACACACTAGACTGCAGAACTATAGAAAATGACCTGGACCACAAGCTAAATATACCAAATAACAGCATAATACTATTGCAAAAATGCTCAGAATAGACTGCGTTAGCAGGAGTGTCATATACAAGTTACAGAAAGTGATTTTGCCATTCTATTTAGAACTCATAGGGCCTCAACTGGAGTACTGCATTTACTTTTGGGCACCAAACTTCAAGACAAACGAGGACAGAAAGGAAAAAGTCCAGGGGAGAGCAGCAAAAATTATTAAGAGCTGTAGGAAACGTGACTTATGAAGAGGCTGGAAGAACTGGAAATATTTAGAACTGGAGAAGAAAAGACTTTGAGGGGATTTGATATCAATCTTTAAATACAAAAAAAGTTGTTATACAGGATAGCGATCAACTGTTTTGGCATTTCCACAGGTGACAGGTCAAGCAGTAGTGGCCTTAAATTGCAACAAGGGAGTTTTAGATTGGATATTAGGAAGAGTTTTCTAACTATAAAGATAAATAACTACTGTAACAGATTACTTAGGGAGACTGTGAAATCTCCACCACAGGAAGATTTAAAATAAAAGTTAGACAAACATTTGTCTGAAGTGGTTTAAGCAGGGGATGATTCTGCATTGAGCAGGAGGCTGCACTAGGGCTAGGGACAGAAATTACACATAAAGCAGTATAAGAGATATTAAACTGGTTCAAATCTGTAACACAACAGAAGTTCAGTGCACATAATCCACTTTCAAAATGGCTGAAACTGGTTTAAGATAAACCTGGATACATGCAGTATCAGACATAACTGATTTAGATTAAATCAGTTTATTGAATTTCTGTCCCAGATCCCCTCCAAATTCAAGTTAACACACAGTCCACCAGCATCCCAGGATGCTTTGCACCTCTCCTGTAAACCCCCCCTTGCACGGTAGGTAGCTAGCCTTGGCCCAAACTGTCTTCTTCAGCCGAGCAAGGAGGCATGCTCTAGTGCTCCCCTGATTTCTGGCTTGGACCACTGCAGACATGTGGCTGCATTTCCAGAATCAAAAGTGAATGTCTGTTCACTTGCTTCTTGGTTTACACTACACATCTTAGACTAACCTACAAAGATTGAAATTAGTCAGCCTCAGGCTTTTTGACTGTCTGTACTTAGCCTAGATGACCCTCCCCCCACTCCCCCTTCCAGCATTATTTTGTATTGTTCATTTTTTTTCCTTTGAGAAGGAAATCAGCCCCAGGAAGCACACAGAAAGCCCACTCCATTGTTCCCAACAGTCAATAGAGAAATACTTTAAATAATCATAGCACTCCACTGTAGATTATGCTAGTATAAACTCATAACTGTTTACTAGATAATGCTTTAAGCCAGGAGTGCAACTACTAGTCTGACCACATGAGCCAGTCAACAGGCTGCATCAGGCCCCCTCCCCCTATATGCTGGATCCAGTGCATGCAGCACCCATGCAGGGCCAGTCTGGGCTGCGCACCATGTGATGCCCACTCCAGCCAATCTGGGACCCACGTGTGGCATCTCGGTCAACTCTGAGATGCAGATGCAACACTAGGGACCAGATGATGGGGTTCTATGGGCCAGATCTTTGACATCACTGCTTTAGGCCTTGATGCTTACTGTGGTTTGAAGCAACCCCTGGCAGTTAGGAGTCAGGACCGGAGGGAGCATAGTGCACATGTATCCCCATACACACATGTGCCTCCTTACCTCAGCAGCAGCAGCGGAGGCAGCAGCACCTGATCCCCCTAAGGTAAGTGGGGCAGAGGGAGCCAGCACAGCTGAGGCGGATCTGGAGGGGAAGCCCCCTGGATCCCTCTTAACTCAGCTGGCAGGGAGCCGCGGTCCCAAGCCACGCGTGGGCAGCACACATGAACAGTGCGCGCAAACAGGCGCGCTCTGTAAGGGTGCACCAGCATTTGCACCGGCGTTCACGTAAGGCAGATGCACGGTAGTGGCCCGGAAGGGAGCCTCCAGCAGGCGAGAGACGTTGACTCACAGCTCCGCAGACATGGTATGGACATGGAGCACAGCTGCTAGGGGCCCTGCCACAGCAGCACCACCTGCCCTGGGCTCTTCTGTGGCCTCCACCCAGACGGAGCTCATGGTAGGGTCGGCAGCCCCTTGCCCCCCTTGTCTGTGGGGGTGGCTTGGTGGGGTCCCGGTGGGAGGGGGTGTCTGGTGGTTCCCTTGCCTGTCCCTCCTGTGCCCGACTTCGGGCTCTGGAGAAGCAGGTGGGGGAGCTCCAAGCTGACTTAAGCAGGCTGCAGGGGATCAGGGCTGCAGAGGAGGAAATTGACTCCTATTTCTGTTCACTGCAGGAACAATCGTCCAGTGTACAGACCCCCCAGCAGACATGTTCAACAGAGGAGTGGCAGAAGGTATTCACCAGAACCAGGGCTGCTGGGGCTAGCATGGTGAAGGCTCCCCAGGTACAACTGCAGAACAGATATGAGGCCCTGGTGGAGAAGGACGAAGGGGATGCCTCAAGTGGGGACGGTGCCAGACCACGCACGACACAGATGGTGCAGAGGGGGTGCACCACAAGGAAGAAACACTGGGTTTTCATCTTCAGGGATTCTATCCTAAGGGGAATGGAGGGTCCCATCTGTCGACCCGATCCCATGACACAAGAAGTCTGCTACATGCCGGGGGCTAGTGTTCATAGTATCACAGAGAGGATCCCAGCCTACATTCAACCCTCAGACCAGTACCCCATGGTTCTTATCCATGTGGGAACAAATGACACAGCCAGAAGCAACCCAGACCACATCATGAAGGAACTTGGGGCCCTGGGGGCCAACCTCAAGGAGACGGGGGCACAGGTGGTATTCTCCTCTATTCTCCTGGTAAGCGGACGTGGACGGCGACAGAAGGCCTGCATTGGCGAGGTCAACCTACTGTTACGGAGTTGGTGCCACCAGGCAGGCCTTGCGTTCCTGGATAACGACCCATACTTTTGAGCAGGGGGCTTGCTTGGGTGGGATGGGCTACACCTCTCCCCTAAAGGCAAGCATGTCTTCTCTTCCAGGTTGGCTGATATTGTGTGGTGAGCTTTAAACTAGCTTTGACCGGGGATGGGGCCACAGGAGGACTGAGGACACCTCCCAGCCAAGACAGGTGACGTGCACAAGGAGTACCCAGGTAAGTGACAGGGGTCTGGATAATCCTGGGAATCAGTGGGTGGCACACGCACCAATTCATGGCCTTAAATGCCTCTACACCAATGCTCATAGTATGGGGAATAAGCAGGTGGAATTCGCCATCCAGATAGCCCTACTATGTCCGGGTTTGAACAAACTCATAGAAACCTGATGGGATTCATCCCACAACTGCGTGGTTAAAATTAGGGGCTATAGACTATATAGGCGGCATAGAGTGAGGAGGAAAAGTGGGAGTGCGGCACTCTACATCAGAGAGCAATACACATCCTCAACTAGCAGGATGGGGTCAGAAGAGGGGCAGGCAGAAGTACTCTGGGTCAGAATACAGGGGGGTCGTGGGGAAAGGGACTTAACAGTGGGGGTGGGGGGGTCTACTACAGACCTCCCAACCAAGGGGAAGAGCTGGACTGTGAATTCTCGGGTCAGCTTGCGGAGGCACTTACGGCAAGGGATGTAGTTGTCATGGGTGATCTAAATTACCTGAACATCTGCTGGGAGGAGCAGTCAGCCAGGTCGGAACACTCACGAAGGTTCCATTCCGAGGTACAGGACCTCCACTTAACCCAGAAGGTGCACAGTCCCACCAGGGGAAATGCCCTGCTGGACCTGGACCTGGCCACAGGTGACAACCTGCTGAGGGGACTCCAGGTTCTTGACCACATGGGCAATAGTGATCATCGCCTGCTGGAATTTACCATCCAGGGCGTCAAGGGCCTGCAGCAAGGCAGTAGCCCTGGACTTCAAGAGAGCCAGCTTCAATGACTTGAGATTAGTAGGAGAGGCACTGGGGTCCTGGAGAGTAGGGGAACTGGGTGCCCAAGATAAGTGGTCGTTCCTTAAGGAGACAATACTCAGAGCCCAAAGGGTGACAATCCCAATGAGAATCAAAGGGGACAAGAGTGTTCAAAAGTTCCCCGGCTCACCAAGGGCATTTGGGAATGCCTGATTGCCAAAAAGGAGGAGTATACCCAGTGGAAGGGAGGGGCTATCACCAAAGAGGAGTATACCTCCATCACTCACATCTGCAGGGGGGCTGTTAAGAAAGTTAAGGCAGATCTAGAACTACGGCTAGCATCAAGGATCAAGGACAACAAAAAGTCCTTTTTTAAATACATAGGGAGTATGAAGAAGGCACCAGGTAATGTGGGGCCCCTGCAG
>NW_017729006.1:4326609-4356648 GCF_001723915.1 Gavialis gangeticus
AATAGGATGGGATTCAATACTGACAAGTGCAGGGTGCTACACTTGGGCAGTAAGAACCAGCAGCATACCTATAGGCTGGGGAACTGTTTTCTCGAAAGCACAGTGGCAGAAAGAGGTCTTGGAGCCATTATCAATTCCAAGATGAACGTGGGCTGCCAATGTGAGGACACTGTCAGTAGGGTAACCGCACCTTGTCATGCATCCACAGATGCATCACAAGCAGAGCCAAGGAGGTGATCCTTCCCCTCTACGTGACACTGGTCAGGCCACAGTTGGAGTACTGCATCCGGTTCTGGGCGCCGCACTTCAAGAGGGATGTGGGCAGCATTGAGAGGGTCCAAAGGAAGGCTACTCGCATGATCTGGGAACAGCAAGGCAGACCCTACGAGGAGAGGCTACGGGACCTTAACCTGTTTAGCCTTCACAAAAGAAGGCTGAGAGGGGACCTGGTGGCCATCTATAAACTTACTAGGGGAGATCAGCAGGGAATGGGAGACACCTTGTTCCCCCAAGCGCCTCCTGGAGTAACAAGGAATAACGGCCATAAGTTGTTAAAGAGTAGGTTCAGACTAGACATTAGAAGGCACTACTTCACAGTCAGGGTGGCTAGGATCTGGAACCAACTTCCAAGGGAAGTGGTGCTGGCTCCTACCTTGGGGGTCTTGAAGAGGAGGCTTGACAATTACCTAACTGGGGTCATTTGAGCCCAGATTTCTCTCCTGCCCAGGGCAGGGTGTCGGACTAGAAGATCCGCAAGGTCCCTTCTGACCCTATATCTATGAATCTATAATAAATAGCTATTTAAAATTTTTGATTTATCATGTATCTTCTCACTCTATAAACAAAACAGAAGTACCTCATTAGAAATATGTAATTTCTTCTAAGCCATTCAGGCATTGGTGCCCAGATATCACAATGAATTAAAATGTAGGTTTTAGTGTCTAACATAACTAGCTGGTTACAACACCTCCCTCCAGAAAGCTACAGAAGACTTGTTTGATTGTTGTTGTTTGTTTTTAACCATCTGACCTATGAAAAAGAAGAAAGCATCAGACCACAAAGGATGTGTTTAAAGTTGGACAAACATCAAGGGAGACCCCTGATAAAATTAGAGCTAGGTAAATCTGAACTAGCAAAACAGAATCAAAACCATGATGGCTTCTTTATATTTGGAATTTCAGAAAGTTTGGGAGAGGGACCATACCACTGAGCTTGGAGGAGATGGGAAGTATAGAGAATTCCTATGGAATTTTCATAAATTATCACAAAAAGTTGGAATAATGTACTTCTTAATTTTTGTTTTAGTTGTTACAGTAAATATGTCTATATTAAACACCTTCTGCTGCATGCATCTGATCTTCTATATTCTTCCTAGATGTGCATTTGTTCAATTCAATAAATCTTTATTTTCTGCTTAAATTAATTTACAAGTTATTTTTCCACGTGTATATTAGATATGTGCGTTATTTGCTGCCACACTTCCCATTCCTACCTTGTGCAATTTAATTAATTTTCTTAAAATATAAAACAGTCATGTTAAGATATTCTGGCCTCAATTCTCCATTGCAGGGCAGCTGATTTGTTTTGCTGCTGGCAGAATTTGGCTTCAGCCCTAGTTTAGCACAAAGGACAGAACACATGTTTGTTCAGAATAAGGATACTAAATTGGAGTGAGAAGCCTGGAAAAGGAAGCAGAAGGAAATTTAAGAATAATATTAGAAAGCAGATTAGGGAATCCTTTGTAATATAGTATGCTGGCCTTTTTGCTGGTGTAATTTATGGCTGCATATAAAGACCATTGCATAACTGCTCAGAAAAGTTTTAGTTTCTCCCTTCTCCCTTTTGCCCTTCTTGCCTTCTTTCTATGATCCAAAAGGTTATGAGTCTTAGAGCAGAATGTTCCTTTCCAGAAACAGAAAACAAGAGAAAGTTTAGAGAAAAGATATTAGGGGGCTGGAGAGAATGACACAAGGGGAGACTACAGGTTTTAATAAGAGGGGGTGGAGGACATCATAATTGTCAGCAAATATATGAAAGCAGTAAGTGCAAAGAAGAAAGGACTTACTTTGCTGAATAAAGACAGGAGTAAAAGAACAATGGGATGAAACTGGGAAAGGAAAAATTTTATTTGAACAGCAGGAGCATCTTCCTAAAAACCAAAGCTATTAAGCTGTGAAAGGTTTCCAAAAGAAGTGATGGAAAATATTTAAATCTAGATTTTAAAAAAAGTATCAGTAACCATAGAATACAGAATGATAATGGCACTGATATGGAGAAGGTGTGGATATACTAGCAGGTCTTCCTTCTGTAACATCTGTTACTGTGTAAAGTATGTTGATCTTTCACACACTGAACTTTAAAACATGCCATAAACAGAAATATCTGTGGTATAATGATACTATAGTATATGAGGCATTTATACCAGAAGCCCTTTTCATATATAGAAGTCAGTTACTCTCATACAAAATACCTCTTAAATTTTAAAAATATTTTTATTTTTCTTTGTAACAAACACCAATAATCTAATATAGAAAACAGAAGAATAGCATAGGTGTTTAGTACAGAGATGTTCACTGTAACAACTACAAAAAATTAAAGTATACCAATCCCAGTTTTTGTGATAATTTGTGAGAATTTTGTAAAAGTTCCCCCCTTGCTTCACAGGCCCTACTTGATATACCTCCTCCCAGTTGGACACTGACCCCTTGAGGACTAGTCATTGAGTACAGTGATCCATACAGTTATGTATCCACCTATCAGGACTTTCATCTAGTCCAGAGGTTCTCAAATTGTGGTCCACGAGCTCCATTCAGGTGGTCCGCAGAAAGGTTGTGGAACCATTGAGAGTATCTGTACTTGTAAGGTAAGACTACTGATATTAAAATATGGAGTTGTGTGCTTTCATTTGTAGAACAAAAACAAAGTTTATTAAGTGGTCCTCCAAGACCCTCAGCAATTTTCAAGTGGTCCGTGAAAAAAAAAAAAAAAGTTTGAGAACCACTGATCTAGTCAATATTTCCTTAGCTTGTTAATGAGAATATCACAAGAGAGTGTGTCAAAAGCCTTGCTAAAGTCAAGGTATATCATATCCATTGTTTTATCCCATCCACAAAGCTCGTCACCGTAAATAGAAGAAAATCAGGTTGGTCGGGTATGCCTTGCTCTTGTTGATTCCATGCTGGCTCTTTCTGCTGCTGTAAGTGTTTCACAATAGACACCTTAAGGTCCTGCTCCATGATCTTTCCAAGTATCAAGGTTAGGCTGACTGGTCTGTAGTTCCCTAGACCCTCCTTCTTCCCTTTCTTAAAAATGGGCAATCTATTTGCCCTTTTCCAGTCACCTGGGCTGGGACCTTATCCAAGCTTCACAAATTCTCAGATTACCTGAAATTACCTCAACCAATTCCTTCAGTACCCTAGAGTGAATCCCATCCCGCCCTACCATCTTTAAAGCATCTAGCTTCCCTAAGAAATCCCTAACCTGTTCTTCTACTACTTTATCCTGGGACCATAGTTTATTTTAAATATCCTTCTTGCATCAATTAATTTATAGTGCTGTGTTTGTTTAAAGCAGGCATTTTTTCCCCTAGCACTGTTATGCTTCCTCCTTGATAGGGAAATACAAAGGCTATTACTTTCAGGCCTGATTCTTGGGGGGGACACACCTTTTTACATACCTAATTTACAATGTATGACTCATGGGCAAAAAAGATATTGCGCTTTCATGAAATAAACAATGAGACAAAACCTGATAAACTGCAGCACATTTTTAATACATTGTCTATGTATGGCATTCAGAACATTTTGATTATGTAAGCGCTACCTCTTTAACTGTCTCCTTTCATTCAATAAAAACTGAAAAACATTTTATTATGCCGTCTAAATTTCACTCCCTGTTACACTCAGACTAAGCCCAATGACTTTGCTGGAATTATGAGAGGCAGGGCTGTTAACATCTCCTCTATTAGAGGCTGCCCTACAAGTTGTTGAGTTAGATGATGCAGGTAGAAAAGGCTGTTGGATAGATGAAATGGGTAGGCTTCACTCACAACAGAGCTTCTGAATCCTCAGCCATTAGCAGCACCAGCCAACTGTATCACTCAAGGCCAAATCACTAGACACCAACTACGTCAACTCATGAAAGGCTTCACAATGACATAATTGGCTATACACAGAAAGCAGCCTTTACATTCCCTAATCATAGTTAAGATGTTTGGTCAGGGACAAGTTGATCCTGACTGGCCACCCTGTAGAAGCATACAGCACCAGGAGGAACCCCATAAAAATGGGACTGAAACTGAATATCTGCAAGGTCTCCAACAGAAATCTATGGTTCCCCTGTCAAATATTGTTTCCTAGGAAAAAGATACAAAAGCACCTGACAGACCATCCTTGTACATTACAAAGAGAATTTCCCAGACCAGATACAAATAATCTGGCCTGGAATATCACAGGTCTTGGCAGAATGGATCACATTTGCCAACAAGAACCTTAGCTTGCCATGATGTTTCTAGTGATACTGGGTGCCAATTCTTCATTTCTCAGAGCATCCTCTCTGGCAGCCCAGCCTACCTGTAATAAGGGGAGAGCCCCCCTCAAAGACTGGACCTAGATTGTGGCAAGATGTAGGCTGAAGACATGACTGGATGTATAACAGAACTTCACAGTCACGCTTTCAATGCCCAGACACTTGTTAGAGAGCAGTGGCTGAGCTAATCCTCAGGCCTTCATCCCACACTATCTAGTAAATTTCAGTATCAGGTCACATCTGGAATACCCACGTTGAGCTGAGGAAAGGATGGTAATCTCCCCCTGATTGAAAGGAAGCTGCATCTTTCTCCCGTAGCCAACTATCTTCAAGAACCAATGCAGCTCAACCCATGGCAAAGGGGGAACCAAGAAGTCTGCAGACTCAGCTGGGGCCATGTTCTCTGTTTTCCTTAGTCAGGCACCCAGTTTCATCTCCTGCTTTGCACTGGCCAGTACAGAAGCCCAATACAACACGTCCCAAATTGCACTGTCCAGCCCACCACATTCCTCAGCACAGGCAGTGGAAGCACAGCAGCTCCCAAGGGAAGGAAGAGCAGAATTCGTAAAGAAAAATCCCACTTGGATCAACCCCAAATGGGAAATCAAGAGGTTTCTCTAGGAGCAGCACAACAGATAAAATTTCTGAGGCGAGGAGAAACACTATCACGGCAGGCTCAATCACAGCAAGATAAAGGTCACTCCCCTGACCCTAGAACTAGAGAGAAGGGTTCGGTTCAACACTGTATGTCTAGGAATACTGTGCTGAAGTAATACATGTTTATAAATGGGCATATGTTTATACTTAACATTCTCACTGTACTTTCTTTAACAATATGAAGGTGGGGTGGGCCTCAAGAGAAATCATTTTAAACAGATAAAATACAATCAACTATTTCTATTATAGCTTCCAAAAACCTTGCACAAAAATAAAAGCAGACAGTAAAAAGAAAGAAAAGTGTTTTTTAATCATATTTATAGCAGCTTCTATACAGATTCCATTTGAATCTTTCCAAACCTGAATAAAAGTGTCAAAATTAAAACAAAAGGAGAGTGAAATGAGTCACTGAAAAAGAGATTATTTCCAGCTGAAAATTAAAACAGATGGTGAGTCAGAGTGTAAAGAAGGACACCACAAATGGCAAGATGTTCTTAGGAGAGCATTCTTGGTTCAAAGAGCAATTCAACTTTGTGGAGGGCTAGGTAAGTTAATTTAAATGATTAAGATCTCTGCTTAATGAATTGCATTTATTTCTAAACAAAGTCCTAAAATGATTAAAGAACTGAAAGTATTATCTTGAAGTTGGAAGTAATACCACATGACCCTGAAAAAGATACACAAATAACTGAAGAACTGAATGCATTATCTTCAAGTTGGGAGTAATACCACATTTATTTGTATACCACGTGTCCCTGAAGAAGATGTACACCTTGTTTTGTAAAGGCAGAATGAAGACAAAAGATGTTCCCACGTCTTCCTTGCCATGGCGCACACTCATCCAGGGCTTGAGCCCTCAAGTTCCATGGAGTGGGGTAGAGTCTCATTGTCAGTGTCACTGCCCCTTACTTCAATGCTCAGCCAACAGCTACTACCAATTTGGCAACAGCTGTCAGAGAATTAAACCAGTAGCTGTTTCCCCTGCAGCAGGGGGAAGGGATAGGGACAAAAGAAGTCATACCATGCTGCTCCATACAGCTGGAAGGTGCAGTCCTGGGTGAGCCAGTGCTGAGCACAGCTCTCTGCTCCCATTCCAGCATCCCACCACCCCCCATTCTGGTCTAGAAATCAGTTTCATTGCTTAAGTCATAAACCCTAAATCTGGATGCTAATTTTCGGGAAACAAATGTTTGATTTGTAAAAACTAAGTACCATAACTTTTCTATGGCTGAGAAGGTGAGCATCATAAGCTCTACAGGTGCTGAAGTCTGGCCGGGATAAAGCAGACAGTAAGAAGTTGCAACAGTTTAGACAAAAGGAGATACAACAGACAGTACAAAGAGTAAGGGAGAGAGGTAAGGGGACAGAAATGAAGATATATGAATTTGCAGGTAGTGAAAATATAAAAAGAAGAGTAAATCACAGAATCAGGAATGAGAGACCTGAATCAAGAAGCAGGACAAAGACATTGTTAAACATGTTGAAAGATGCTGTGGCAAAGTTGCAGTGATGTTGTAGCCATGACAGTTCAGGAAATGTGCAAGAGGCACAAAGGATGACCTAAGGAAGGATGCACTGTATTCAAAAAGCTTATCTAAGTCTATCCTAACCATGAAATAAGTATATCCCACTATATCCCAACTATGAATTCATGTCCAATGAAAGATAAAAATCCATGCCTCTTGAAAGATGTTGTTTTTCCCTGAAGAAACACTTCTATAAATATCTTTTATTTTTAAAAGTGCACACAGTTTTCTAGTGCATACAATTATCTAAACTATTTTGCTTGCTTATAGTTCACACTACCGATCAAACTCTATATCTAGCTGAAAATAATTCCCACTATTCTCAAATTATTACTTTTTCCATAGAGCCAAGACTATGCTTAAAGAATAGTACCAAGTCAACAGAGTTACTGTATATTCTACCACAAAATCTGTGGATCTCAGCTCATTTGCAAATCTCCTCACTTCTACAAAGTAAACCAGGGGACACCGAAACAGCTCTAACGTTAAACCAGACACAGATTTTAACAGAACAACGTAAGCAGGTATTTTTATCCACATTTTTTAATCTACAGGTTTCATTTACACAACTTTGTTTGACAAGGACTGTTACACTATTCTTTACTCTTAAAACATATTTTTACTATAAATTCAGTTCAGGAAATGTTTATGTTCTGACTTTCTTTTCTAGATACCCACTGCATAGCCTTGACAATTGATCCCTTTATACTTCCCATTAGGAAATAATTTATTGGATTAGGTACACCTGAGGACACAGAACTGTTTTCTATTCTAAAATAATCGGAGTACTTTCATCCATATTGCCTAATTATAACCTAATGATATTTGTCCTTTTGTTTTATGAGCGTAATGAATTAAAACCACTCTGTGGCTGGACATCAAAGGTCACCCGAGGACATACAGTAATTTCTTGAACGCAATTTTTTCCTTTATTCCTTGGACAATATTTTTTTAAGTATGTAGCAGCCTTTTACTTTAACCTATTGCAAATTATTAAGTTGATATACCTATCAGATATACCTATTATTGTAATAAAAATGCTAATCCTAATTTCTGACCATGTTCAGGGTTTCAAATGCTTCTTAGTACTATGACAACAAATTGAAAAGGATAACAAACAAACTGATTTTTTCACCCATTTTCTCTGCTCTTTTTGATCTCTATCATAAAATGCTTAAAGTAGCCTTTATGAGCAATGGAAGCTATCATACTTTTATGTTATCAATTAAATGACAACGTGGCTGGGAGGCAGCATCCCGCCAACCTAGGACAGCTCTCCCTGCCCCCTGTGGCCCCCTGCTCCCTAAGATGACAGGAAGCAAGTTCCTCCAAATCAGCATCCAGACATACGCTTCAGTGTATACATTTAATGCACCGATTTCTAGTACCTGTATTTACAAGTATTAGAAAATGGCACAGACTAATCTACTGAGCAGTAATTGCTGTACATGTGTAGACAGTGACACTTTACTGCCCACTAGATTAATCTAATGTGCAATAAAGCATCTCAAATAGACACACCTTCATTCAAAATACATGTACAATAATGAGTATATTTATGAAAAGTCTGAGTTTTACTGACATGGGTCCAAATATTTCTAGTAGCATATCTGTTTGTGGGATTAGAGGCTAAATGACTAGGCATACACAAATTTATTTACTGGATAGGAAAACTGGGATAGGATAGGAAAGGGGAGGGGAGATTGTGGAAATGCATAATCAGCTTTCTTGGTTAGTCCTTAGACAATTAATGGCAGAACACCCAACAAATAGAGGTTTCTCAAATTTGGGACCTAACTGTATCCTCCAACTCTGAGTGCAGAAGTGATACTCCATATGTAGATTGCCACATCCTGTTCGGAAAGGTAGTTGGGTATTCTAATGTCTACCCAGCTATGACGAAGTGACACTTGTCTAAGCAGAACAGCAGAAGCAGACAGAACCCTCCCCCAGCGATCCAGGACCAGCTAACAAGCCAGCAAGCAGGGCAGTTTGTGTGGAAGTTTGCAAGGAAGGTTCCCCCTTTGACTTTTAGTTTAAGGTATACATTTTACAAATTTGTTTAGTTTGTCAGTTAGGACAGAATTGGATAAATAGAAGCCCAGCCTCAAGGCAAAGGTGGCTGAATAGGAGGGAATTGAAGGAGGTAGAGAAGATCATAGAGAAGGCTCTCAGGGACATTGCTGAGCAGTCCTGGGAGGTATGAAAGCCTCAGGGAAGCAGGGCATTAAGCTAGGAAGAAGAGGAACAATCTCTTAGATGGGACCTATTCTCCAGCTGATGCCATGGTATCTTCTTGCACAAAGCTTAGTCCTTCAGTGCAAGGGACCTCACAGAGTAGGATAAACCAGGTGGTAGTAGCAGGAGATTCAGTCACTAGGCATGTAGAGTGTGTGACATGTGGAAGGACCACATGGTGCCTTGCCCACCAGATGCAAAGCTAGTGTATCTCACGAGATGTATAGATAAACTGCAAGGGAGTGCTAGGGAGGAGCTGGTGGTTGCGGTCTATGAAGGTACCAACAACACGGGGAAATATAGCAGAGAGGTCCTGGAAGCTAAAATTTAGGCTTCTAGGTACAAGGCTGAAGTCCAGGATTTCCACATTAGCATTCCCTAAATGCTTTCAGTGCCGTGCACAGGATCAAGTAAGACAGGCAGAGCTCCAGAGTCTCAACATGAGACTGAAACAGTGTAGGGAGGAAGGGTTTCGGTTTATTAGGAACTGGGGGAAGTTTTGGGACAGGAGAAGCCTGTATTTGAGGGATGGTCTCCATCTGAATCAAAATGGTACCAAACTGCTTGCATGCAACATTAAAAAGGTAGTACAGCAGCTATTAAACTAGTAACAGGGAAAGCTGACAAGTACAGAACAGCACATGGTTGGAACTAAAGCACCCATCAGCCATGGAGGTAAGAAATAAGTTGGCAGTACTCATCTGAATCAGAGAAGACCAGCATGAACAAATACCTTTACTGATTAAAAGGTCATACACAAGTAGCCAAAGAGGCAACAATAAAAAGTGTAAGTGCTTTTTTTATACTGTCAGAAGTCTCAGATCCAAGAGGGAACTTCAGAGTGCATAGCAGTAAATGACAATATTGACATAATAGGTATCTCAGAAACATGGTGGAATGAGGGGAAAAACAATGGGATACTTAAAATCAGATACAAATTATACAGAAATGATAGAATAGGTCATACTGTTGGGAGAGAAGCACACTACATTAACTGTTACCACACAGAAGAGAGATCTGGGAGTCATTGTGGACAGCTCACTAAAAACATCACCTCAGTGCTCAGCAGCCATCAAAAAGGCCAACAAAAATGTTAGGGATTATTAAGATGGGGATTGTAAACAAAACAGAAAGTATCTTTATTCCTCTTTATAAATTCATAGTGCTTCCACAGCTTGAATACCGTGCCCAGCTCTGGTCTCCACACTTCAAAAAGGATACAGAAGAACTAGAGAAAGTACAGAGAAGAACAACAAGGATGATTAGTGGTATGGAGGAGCTGCCATATGAGGATACACTAAAAGAGGTTAGGCCTACCCACTTTAGAAAGGAGACATTTGAGGAGGGACATGATATGGGTTCACAAAATACTAACTGGCAAAGAGAAAGTAAACAGGGAGTTATGATTTACTACCCCTCACAATGCAAGAACTAGGAGTCATAAAATAAAACTGGTAGGCAGTAAGTTTAAAATTAACAGAAGAAATTAGTTTTTCACACAGTGTGCAATTAAAGTATGGAACTCATTACCACAACATCTTGTGGCAGCTGACAGTTTAACCACATTCAAAAACGGGACTGGACAAATTCTTGGAGGAACAATGCATCAGTAGCTATTGAACATGGGAGTTATGGGTACAGCCTCTGAATAAGAACTTTAGACCTTAAATGCTGGAGGATACAAGTGGGAGAGAAACTGGAGGAAAAAACCCCAGGTTATGCTCTATTCACTCTCCGCCACTATCTGACACAAGATACTGGGCAAGATGGATGCATGATCTGACTCAGTAAATACCAGTGTATGTCCTTATTTCTTCCTTTCCTTCAGATCCCTGGATTAATCCCATGAGTCCAGGATTCAAGCAAAAGGAAAAAGAGACCGGGGGGAGGGGAAATCTATGCATCAATGCTCTGCCAATCCACTGAAGATCAGGATGAAAATATAGTATCTCTTTCAGTTTCCGTATCTTGGTCCATCCTCTAGGGAAATCCTCCTAAAAGAACCAGGCTAGAGACCTAGAGTTAGCACAGCGGCACAGAGACTCTCCAAAGATAGCACAAGCCTGCCCTGTAAAAGAACAAATACTACAAGCCACATTCTTCCTTTAGCAAGGAGATTCTGTCTAAAGTTCAACCGTATGCCAGGTGGCTTTCTGAAGCCCTTATTTATTTCAAATAAAACAATTTTTAAGCCCTCTTGTACTAGATGTAAACAACAAGAAACTTTTAAGATCTAGGTTCAATAACTTTTCTTCTCCCTACTTTTCTTCAGCCTGGGTTTTGTACAGATACTTAAGGGGAAAAATCCTGATCATCATCATCAACAGAAATTGGTACAAAAGAAAGCTAACCTAAGAGTAACTAACCTAAGAAAAGTATAAAGGAGAAAACAAATCATATTCCTGACAGAGCCAGGAAGATTTTTGTATCGCGAGACCCATTATTCTTAAGTTTTGTGCTGTAGTACATATTATTACTAACCAAAACAACCTCCACTTCTCCCACCTCCTTTTTTAAAGTTTAAAGTAAATACTGAAGTATAAAAACCCCCATAAAACAAAGAGTTCTGTAAAAAAAAAAAAAAGAGAGAGAGAGAAAGCGAGAGAGAATAACATCTCCCCCAGTACATCTATCCTTATAAACACATCAGAAACACAAAACACACCTGAAGGAAACCTGTCTTCAAGGTCAATGACAATGTACTGACCTTCAGTGCATGTAGATTCCTTCCTTATACAAATCATCCTCACTTAATCATTAAAAGAGCAGAATGCCATGTCAAAAAACAAAAACCATTAGCATCAGTTACCACTGAATAAAAGAAGATTCCCACATACAAGAACTTTAAAAACAGAATAAAGTTTCATTTTAAAATATACCTTCCCAATGCAAACAATTTCAAAGAACTTAATAATTTAAAATGACTTAAAAACAATGCTGCTATTATGTGCTTAACAGTAGTTCATATAGCATCTGATCCAAAGCCAACTGAAATCAAGGGAGTCTTTCTATCGACTTTAATGGGCTTTGGATCAGACCCACAGAGCTTTGAACATCATCATTTGTTGTAGTTGAAAAGCAAATGTTTGCCCGTGTGCCAGAATTACCTCCTTTCTCTTCCAAAAAGCAGCAATGGAATTTTTAAATTTCACCTAAATTATCAGGTAGTTCTTAAACATGTCAGGGCTGGCTGGATTATTTCTTATTACTCAGCAATAGAAAATTACAGGACCACATCCAAAAGGTGACCAATTAAAATCAATCCAAAATAACAAGGACAAAATATGATCATCTCAAGAGCAATTCAGGGATCAATATGAAAAGAATAATTGACAATCTCCATCTAGTCATTAGTGAAAAGGAATTCACACCACAACAACCTTAGTGAAGTCTTTTCAATCTGACCTTGACTATGTTATCTGTGCTTGCCATACATTTTTTACTATAACAAAAGATTTGTGTATGGAAACTGAGCCATCTGCTAGTAAACAGTAATTTATTTGGCTTTGCTTTACAAAAACTGAAGTAAATATTGTAATTGCAGTAACACAGAAGTTCTTGAGACTACTTTTGCACCAATTCTTCCTTCCAGGTTACGGCTAACTTATCAAGAAGACATGGGACCTAACTCAAAGCCAAAACTTCAGTCCCAAGTGTAAGAGGACTCACATTGATGTTCCCATTAAATAGCTCTTTGGTACATAAAAAAGCATTGTGAAATCATTAGTTTTGCACATTGGTGGTGGTTTGGCAACCGTCAATCCTTCCAAATCATGGTGTATACGCAGGAAGTCACCCAGACCTTCAACGCATATGCCTAGGCAGAAGTATGAAGGAAGGGAGGATGCCCAGACCTTCCATTCCCCTTTAGGCCATCAAGACAAAATCCAGATGTGCAATGCCTCCATGGCTGTATTTGTATAAGCATTTGGGAATTGAACCCAAGTCTCCTGTGTGGCAGGCAATGATTCTACAACCAAACCACAGGAGACTCCAGCTTTGAACATTATGTTCATTAAAAAAATTAAAAATTAAAAAAAAACCCTGTATTTGACACATTCTAACATGTTTATTTTTTCTGATCTGATTTGCCCATGTGGGAATTGAATACAAACCTCTAGCTGCAAGAAAATATTGGTACTGACCAATATTAACAATGACAAACTCTCTTGAGAATTGCTCCTTCCCCACTCCCCTGCATGCCACTGCATATAACAATTAACAAACCTCTTGTGTTCTGTCTTCTCTCAAAATACTTACCTGAATGCATTAGGTGCAGAGAAAGAAAGAGAAACCATTTGCTGCTGCTGCCACCCTGGGAGGGAGGAAAGGAGGCAAAGACAAGCCAGATGCAGGGCACTGCTGCCAGTGGTGGCCTGAGGTGGACAGACAGACAGACATGTAACTTTCTTCTAACCTAAAAAGGAGCAAGGGGTCATCTGGGCTACAGACCGGCTGCTGGGCTATCCAAGATGCCTCTCACCCTAACCATCCTCATGACATAGCTAGCTGGAGTTCCCCCAAGATGCAGCAGCAGCAGGGAAAGAGAAGTCTCTCCTTTGCCCCTGAGCTTTGGCACCTGCCTTTTGGGCAGGAAATAAACTCTGGAGAGGATGTGCCTGCAGGAAAGGCAAAGTTGTGCCCCCCAGCCCTGCTCACCTCTGCTTATCATCATATGAGAAAGTCAGAAACAACTTGGGTTGGCAGACAGGAATTTTACCCCATGATGACATCAGATTGATATGGACTACAGAGGTTTTTGCTTTCCCCTGTAGCAAGGGGCATGGCCTTCTACCTGGGATCTCTTGAACATATATTGAGAACATTTCATAGAAGCGGGTTCCCCTGTGTTACCAGTGGCAGGTTTGGGTGTCAGGTTGGGGTTGACAGTAGTCTTATGTAGAATTTAGATTATCATTTGTTAGGATGGTATGGATAGGGATGATCCCGCCTCAGGCAGGGGTTTGGACTAGATGACCTCTGGAGCTCCCTTCCAGCCTTACATCTCTATTAGTCTATGAGAAGGCCACACTCTAGCTCTCAGTTGTGCTCAGAAGGATGTACCATGATGAAAATGACAGTACAGTCCTCATACCATCTTTCTGTACTCAGACAGCAAGGAAAGGGAAGAGTGGGGGAAAAAGATCTAGTATCCTTTAAAACATTGGTACTCAATGCCCAGTCCACAGGCCAGATATAGCCCCCAGTGCTCTCCACAAGCTTGGGAGTCCCACATGCTGTGGCCCTGTACACTAGATCCAGCACGCAGGGCAGCATGGAGCTCAAACCTGGTACCTGGGGCTGGGCAGAGGCAGCACAGGGGCCCCAGAGCCTAGCACAGGTGGTGCAGGGTTCCAGCGCCCCAATCCCAGTGCAAAAGCTGGCGGGGAGGGAGGGGTGGCACTGGGCCTCCAGAGCCCAATCCCCATGCTCAGGACTGGGCTGAGTCAGCATGGGAACCTAGAGCCCTGAACCCTGCATATGGGACTAGATGGAGGTAGCACTGGCCCCACACAGCCTGGCAGAGGCAGTGTGGGGTCCTGGGGCCCCAGTCCTAGTGCACAGGGTCCAATGCAGGCCCTGCACCATGTATTTGGCCTGAGTGGCTGAAAAATGAGTGCCACTGCTCATCTTCAGCAAGTAACATGCCATTTGAAGTAACAAGGAGAAGCTATTTTAAAAAAAATTGGATTGGTTTGTTTTTCCTTGAAAAACAATAGAAGTATTAAACTCTACTTGCAGTTATAAATTATTTTTTAGGCTCATGAGGATCTCTCATTTTGCCAAGAATGAGTCATGCACAAATAAAATGAAACCAACAAAGAAAAGAACTCTCATACCATGTGTATGTGGGTGATCCTTTGAAAAACTTGTAATTATTTTTTTAATTCCACAGCAGCCAACAGGATGTGTTTGTGATGAGCAAGCCAGAATGAACCTGGATGACTGGACTGTAGGCGATAAATGCTTATTCTTTCTAGAAAAGTACATAACCTAAGAGCTCCTTTGCCTATACAGGTGTTGCAAGCTCACTGAGTACCCAGGGTCAGGTTGGAGGTACGGTAAGGGTACACTGAGCACTGTAGACTAGGGGAGTGGGGTGGCTGGACAAGGTGAAGATCTTACCTATCCGGGCTACTGCTGCCACTGCTGTTGCTGCAGTGTCAGCTCCAGTACCAGCCTTGTGGCCAGGCTCCCTACGAGGAATCGTAGGGCCCTTGTCACTCTCCCCAACTCTGGTATTCACATATTAGATGCCTGGTCTGACAACGGCTGCCCAGGAAGGGGTGGGGAAAAGCACCATTGCATTTACTCCACTTACCCACCCTGCTCCAAACATACTGCTTGGTGCAGTGTGTCACAGGGTAACCAAAAAAAAATTTTGAGATACCGTGCTCTATGGGCAGTCTGCCCAGCTCTCACCTGCCATGTCATAATGGTAGTTGATGTGCAGAGTGCAGAAGGCTGCCCTAGTCTTATTACAGTGACCACCCGCATTGTGGTCCTGGCCTTATGGGTCAATTGCATGGCTCCATACCTTCCCTACACCAAGCCTTGCAGATGGCATCCTTACAGATGTTCTACCAATTGCTGATGCAGCCCCTCTCTGGGCCTTCTGACCCCTCAGGTTCTCTCAGCCCCACTCCAGGCCCTCAGACTGCTCGGTCACTCCGCACAACCCCTTCCCGGGCTGCCAGACCCCTCAGTCTCCCTCTCAGCCCCACTCAAGTTGCCAGGCTCCTCGGTTTCTCCCAGGGCTACCAGACCCCTCGGTCTCTCTCCTGGCCCCTCTCCAGGCCGCCAGCCCCTTTTGGTCCCTCATCCTGCACCCTCTTAGTTCTCCACTTTCCTGGCCACTCTCCAGGCCCTCAGACTAGTCTGGTCTGATGCTCTATTCCTGGCCCTTTGCTGGGCCACTGGACCCTTCTGGTCCTACTATACTCACTGGGCCACACTTTATGCCTCAGGCCCCTCGCTGGACCTCACTATCCAGGCCTTTGGATCCATCCAGGCCCCTCACTGGGCTGCTGCACCGATGTGGTTCCAGTTTTCCCTGGCCCCTCATTAGACCTCTGGATTCACATGATCTTCCTTACCAAGTGCTTTTCTGTCAGGATGGGCTCCCCTAGCCTTTCCCCTCCATGGAGTAACCCACAAGGCAGTGGGAGCGGAGGCTCCCCATCCTCACCTTTCCCTGGAGTGTCCCATGCATGGCATTTCATGGAGGCTGCCCCACCACAGGCAGCCCCACCAGGCTAACCAGCCAGGAGGGTGCAGTTTCGTATCTTACCCAGGACTGATCTTCAGGGTACCTGATCTTGCTCATCCCTCTCTGGACTCCCACTGGATGTCCCATGCCTCTCCCTGGCTGCTAACCACTGGGCCCCCTAGCCCTGGTTCCATCTCTCATCCAAGTCCTTCATCTCTGCCTCCCAGCTCTCTCTCAAACCCCTTTCCTTAATCCCTCATCCTCAGATGGCTTAGCACCAGCCATCGTCATCCCAGGCTGCTTGCCCCTTGACCCCTTTCTCTCAGCTGTAGCCACGCAAGAACCTTTGACCTCTCCTAGGCCCTGCCCTGCCTCAGGCCAGTCGAGAACTCCAGGATCTCCTGGCTCTGGCAGTCTTTGCTATGGTCTATTTTATCCATCAGCTCCTTCTGGGCCCTGGCCTTGCACAGGTCAGTTGAGATACCCAGGGTCAGTTCTCTGGCTGTCAGCCCTCTTGTCTGCGTGGGTCCACCCTCTTGGGCCACTCCATACATTGCTCCACACTCTCTGGGCTCCATAGGTCTTTCTACGCAGCCTCTTCCTTCTCTGGGCTCACCTGGACCCTGTATTCTGTCCTGCTTACTGGGTTCACCCAGACTCTCCACCAGGTCTCTCAGACTCTCAGCCCCTCTCCCAAGGTTCACCTGGCCTTTCACTAGGCCCTTGTGCATTCAGCCCCCTCTCTCAGGACTCTTGTCCCCTACAATTGGTCCCCAGGAACTTCCTCCATCCCCTTAGTTCCTACCCAAACCTCCAGATATTATTCTTCTTGCTGACATTCAGGAGTGGCAGCCATCCTGCTGGGTAATGTTCCTTCACCAGTTTCTATGATGTTACTGCCCCACTCCCAACCCTAGTTAAGCTACTGTTTTCCAGACGAAGAACCATAGCGAGACAGCCACTAATACCAAAAATCAAACAAGCTAATAAATTAAAAGGAAAATCCTGTACTGTCATATGAATAAAACAAAGGCAATACAAAACAAAAATGAAACTGTGAAGTGAGTAAAATAAAAGCAACAACAAGTTAATCCATTTACTTCAAGGTTAGCTAAGGACATGAATTAAACATCATTCTTAACTCGCACTGTCATATTCATGTGATGCTAAACATAGAACATAAATGCACTGGTATGATCATTATGCACTCTTCTGAAATCATGGAAACCTAAGCACAGGTGGCTGTGTCACAAAGACTGTAAGCATTACAGTAAAATTTCCTTGCTTTTGTCATATTAAATAAAATAAGACTAAACAAAAGACTCTTCCATGGCATTCACCTGTAAGAATATTAACTATAATCATAATCTATTATGATAAATTTTAGTGCCGGGTGTCAGCAAAAGATACAAACAGTGACTGGCATATATGACATAATTTTTCAAAGCACAGTTCAGATTTTTAGCCATGTAACAATTATTGTTAAAAAACAGTCACATACTGAGCAAATCTTAACAGAGCAGCCTTCCCCATTCCCGCACTTGGCCATAATCTCTTTTGCCTCCCTTTGACAGAAGAACAAAGTAGGCCTGCCTGGAGTCCTGTACGTTTTGCACATAAACAACTAGGTTCTCACACCCGGTAAAATACAATAATAATAATGGGGAAAAAAGGTCAGGAGAAGCAGCTATAAAATCCAGTATCCAATGTGGAGTCTGGTGGCTGTTCTTTTAATATTTAAAAACTGATCTGAACAGGAAACAGTGGAATAAGAAATCATCCACAGACTGCATTGCATTAAGTATGGTCTAAACAGGGACTATGGATTCTTATCCCATTATGTGGATTAGCTTTTGCAACTCCTTTATTCCTGTTTGCCTCTCCCAAAGCTGCCTCCCCCCACACCCTTTCTGTCTTTTGTATTCAAATTTCTCTTTCCTTATATGCTACTGTGTATGCAATTTTCACAGCATTTGATGAAGTGAGTTTCATCCCATGAAAGCTTGTGCTATATACCTATTTCGGTTAGTCTACAAGGCGGAAAATCTACCCTGCCTTCTACTTGACTTCAAACTAACACGGCTAATTTACTTCTCTCTGACCTTAAAAGCAGTCCACATGCCCAGGTCCAAGGCTGCAGCTTGGTGACTGCCAATTCTGATGGACCAGATTAAAGCAACCCAGAGCCTCAGAAACACCATAAAATTGATCCTTTCCAAGGCTCTTTTCTCTCTATTTGGACTGGCAAGGGCAGAGAACTACATCCTCCCCCAGACAGGCAGCAGCAGCATGGAGTTCTGTTCTCCCTCCACTAGCAAGAACAGGGAACACTGTTACTCTCCAGAGCAGCAGAAGGACAAGTACTTGCATTCAACTGCAGGCATACATTCTTGGATGGTGGCTTAGACCTGCTATACATTCCCCAAAACATGGCCACAGTCTGCTGGTGAGACAACCCAGAGCAGTGGATTTTGATATTACTCTCTCATTGAGATGCATGGAAAAGTTCACCACTTTCAGAGCTGGTTTCAAGCTGTCTGCAGGCTCAGGTGGACATTGTTACCCTAGTTACACTTATGTTTTCAAGGTCTTCCTGGCAGCTGTGCCAACCACTTAATTTATTTTTTAAACAAGCAGAGATCAAGAGCTGGGCCAGGAGCGTCTCTGACCCAGAGAAGGATCTGGGATTACTGCAATTCTTTGGGCCTAGATGTTTCTTATAGGATATAAACTTCTAATAAATTAACATGTTTTCCCCCTGTCCACTCCAGCTCAAGAAAATCCCTTGGTATCTTGTTTCGTTTTTCTCGTTCTATCATTAGGAACATCTTGTGCAATAACTGTGCCATTTTTATGTTGTTGTTTTTACAATGGGTTCACACGTTCGCTGACATTAATCATAGCCTTGCTGCACTTTCTCTTTGTTTATTCTGCATGGTTTCCCCTGCGAGCCCTTGGATTCAGATCTGTCTATTCCAGGAGTCAATGCTGGCACAAATGAATTTCCCTGTTCGTTAGAGATAGCACCCAACTGCTGAGTTTTGGTGTTTATTCATTTGTTTGTACTCAAGTGTGTACCACATGCCAATAAAGCAAGATCCAGGGAAGCAAGTGGGGGTCATCTGACCCAACTTCTTACTGCCTATTTTCTGAAAGGGAATAGGAACATGTAAATTTGCAAGTGCCTGCAAGTCATTGACAACAGAGTGAGTGGACAGAGCAGCTCAGTGGTGCCAAATCTCACTTCTATTTAGAGTCATGTGCACTTACTATTTCTCCCCTCTATCCTCAATGCCTAGAAATTTCTTATAATATGCAAATCTTGGTTTTCACTTTTTTAAAAAAGGGTTTCCATCCCTCATGATTATAGAAAAAAATTGAAAACCTGGACCCTGAAGGCTCAAAACCACAAAACAAGAAATTCCAAAAACATTGTATTTTAAAAACCTCTTGATTGACAGAATGTGGAACTGTTTATTTTTTAATGTTGAGGACTGCATCTGTATGAAGGTTAAGTAGGCCATGGTGCACCATATCAAAACCACAGATAGCCAGTCCTTGTGCAGCACTCAGAAGAGAAACAACCAGCCAGTACAGAAACTGTGGATCCCTAATGAAAGTCTTTGTCACATCTGACAGGCAGTATTTACCTCAGATTAAATTCAGTTTTTTGTGCTAATGAGGGCTGTGGCCAACCTTCTTCTAAAAATGTGTCTGTAATAAAAGCAGACAGGCTAAACAACATGCCAAACTAAAGATATTACACCTTACTCAAACAAAATCTTTCACTGGATTTTAAAGAACTAGTCCTAAATTACAGCCTTTATGTTATTTTACTGTAATTCTTTCTGTCCTCAATTCCCATTAGCCCATACACTGTAGTACACTGTACCTCACAGGTCTGGGAAATGTAAAAATAGTATAATGCAAAAGTATTATTTGATTTTTGCACAAAGATCCAATGTGATTCTATCATCAAAAAGTGTGCATGGAGCGGGGACTAGTAAGTGAAACGTAAGTTATAACTCTACGTAAGAGAAGGGAAGCCAAAGAGAAAGAAACAAGCCTAGAGGCACAGTCTAACCTCCAAGTGCATGTTGCATATCACTACATTTCAACAAATATCAGTTTTTGATCTTGCATGAAAAAAGCACAGCAAGGGATTTTTTAAATCATGCAAAGATACCTGTCATGCAAAGACAGTGTCTAGTCCACCAAATTAAGTGAACAAAAAACTGAAAGAGAGAACAAAATTGCTTTCGAAAGACAACTTAAAGACCATCATTATATTAATTTATGATGAATATTTAAATCCAGTAGAAAGCCTTTGCCTTCCTACTGCACTAAAGAGAGACAACCTTTCAAATTAAGCTTGTACATGTTCTTGGGCTGTTGAATGTCTTTTACTGAAGTAAGAATACCTACAAAGATACTCATTCTGTTTCTGAATAGTGCTACAAGATCACCATTTTAAATTAGGCAGCCACAAGTGATCTATTTTTGAAAGGCCCTTGACTCAAGGGTCTCATGAGAAGGACTGTAGCCCAGCAGCATATAGCAGGAGGATCACCATGAAAGTCAATGGAGTAACACTGGCATAGAATCAATTTAAGTGGCAGAAACACACACAACAAGTTTAAAATGTAAGGAGGGGGGTGGTGAAAGCAGCCATTACCAGGTTTTTCCCCCAAGGGGGGAGGCATAGCCAGGCACCAACCAGGGCAGTGTATCAGGCAACAGAGAGCAGAGAGGGGGATTAAACTCCCCTCTCTCCCAAAGGGACCTCAGCCGGGGTCTTCCCAGTTTTCCCCCCTGCTGGCTGACTGCATGGCAGGCAGCATGGCCAGAGCTGGGCCGAGCAGCAGACTCAGGAAAGGGGGGGCAGGGAAGGAGATTAAACTCCCTTGCCTCCTCTCTCAGGCAAGGGCACAGGGACCCCAGCTGGGTTCTACCTGGATTCCCACCTTGCTGGCTGCTCATGCAACAAGGGAATGGCCAGAGCTGGCCAGCATAGCCCCGCCATCCGCCTGCCTCACCCAGGGATGGCCTGCACAGCTGAGCTGGGTCAGGCTGCGGGTGCTGCTAAGGGTGGGTGCGGGCCAGGCTGCAGGGGCAGGGCCATTTCCAGACGGCTGCAGCTCCGTGGCAGCCCGGCCTGGCGCTCACAGGAGGTGACTGGCTGGGTAGTGGTCTGGAGGTGACAAAGCTGCAACTGCAGGTGGGTGCTTTGGTAGTTGGACTGGCTGTGCAGGATGCATCCTTCATGCCTGTGGCTGCCCAAGATGGCTCAGAGGCACCTGCAGGCCTGGAACCTGGCAGCCTCCTGCCGTGTGGGCTCATGTGCCTGCAGCTGCCACCACATCCCCTGTGTAGTGCCTGCTTATCCATTTCACGTGGCAGCTACAGACAGATAAGCAAGCACCATGCAGAGGGCGTGGCAGGGGCAGCTGTGGGCACACAAGCCCCACGACAGGAAGCTGCTGGGCTCCAGACTTGCTGGTGACTCCAAGCCAGCCCAGGCAGCCACATGCACAAAAGACTCATCCCGTGTGGCCAGTCCAGCTGCCAAGGTGCCTGGCCGCAGCTGCAGTGATATCACCTCTGTGCCACTGCCTGACCAGCTGTCACCTGCATGCAGCGGGCTACGCTGTCACGGAGCCACAGCCAGCTGGGACCTGCAGCCCCGCTATCCACCCGCCTCGCCCAAGGCTGAGCTGGGCCAACTGTGAACGCTGCTGGGGGCGGGCACAGAGGGGCTGGCCCAGGCCAGGATGGGCCACAGGGGCATGGACCTTCCCAGCTGGCTGCAGTTCCATTCCGGCCTGGGTGCAGGGAGCCAGGAGCAATCCAGACACACAGCTCCCATGGCCCCAGTACAAGCCACAGCCAACTAGCAAGGGCCTAAAGCCATAAGAGCTCTGTGAACATCTTTGCAGTGTCTGAATCCTCTTTTAGCCAAAAATCAGGCTTTGGAGAGCCTCTGCCCAAAATAACATAATGACTCTCTTCCAATGTGTATAAACATTCATGAAGGGAAGATAAGCTTAATAAAAGCCCTATTATTGCCTTCTAAGAGCAAATACAGAAGGCCACGGGACTCCAACAAAGTAAGGGTAACCAAACAATGGTTGTTACAGATAACATGAACTGGGGCAGCAGAGCGGTATGAAACAAATGTTAAATGTAAACATTTTCATTTCCAGAAGACAATTTGAATTGTGACCAGACATAAGTCACTGAAGGCTCCACTGTTTTACAATTATTTGATCATCCATACCCCACTTAAGGAAAAATTAAGAACCTAAGAGAGCCAATCGCAACACCAAAGAGGACAGCACGAAAACTTAAAAGAATCCTGCATTGAAATGTTGAACTTTCCACTCCTTTCCTTTGACAAATTAGAAACCAGGCTTGTTACAATGGTCATCTTTTCAGACACACCTGGAACAGCAAAATGTGATCTAACAATAATGGATGAGATGGATAAACAGATAAGTCCAATGCACAGTAATGGTAGGTCTGTATATTCCACTACCATCCTTCCAGATGGAAGCTAACTTTTAAACATATACTTAGGTACTAAGTTAACAGAGTCAGAAAAGCATATAAATAGGTAAATCAATATACACATTTAATTCTGGATTTATTTTTAAGGTGAGGGGAAAATTCAGAATAAAATTCAGTTTAAGGATTTTAAAAGGATGGGTGGGCTCCTGGAACACAGTGATAGGGTACAACAGTGGTTTTGAACTTTTGAAAGGTTCAAAATCCTTTCATATCACTTCTGCTGCAGAACCCCTATCCCTGGATCCATGGCTTTGCATCAGCTCATGTGTTCCAGGAGACCTAGCTCTGCCTCCCAGCCCACTCCATCAATGTTTTTGTGGAACCACTATGACTTTCATGGAACCTCAAGTCTTCACAGAACACAATGTGAAAACCAATGGAGTTAAGTCTGAAAAACATAGGTCATACAAATAAAACATATTTTGAGTTCAAAGAAATGAAACTATATCTTCAAAACACATCAAGGTCAATCATCTGTCCTTGACTTTACAGAAACTTGACACTTAAATCATTTTTCAGCAGTGTGAAAGGGAAATAAATTCTTAACTGATAAAAACTGTTAGGTTTTTTTTAATACTCCGATGTATTTTTTTAAACCAACAAGTTTAATTCTATTAAAAATGTCACTGCAAAATAGAATAAAAGTGCTTGCTCAACCCTGACTATGGAATTGCTAGTACAACACAATAATCATTTGTACTTTGGAAACAAACGTTTCATATCCACCAATCATTTAGCTACTATTATTTTAGTCCTAGTCCTATACTTCAGCATTTAACACTAAACATACATTTTATAAAACAGCACTAAAGGCTTTCATAATATTTCTGCAACACAATCTTCTTTCCAGAAGTCTAATTGATCCTCCAAATGAGCTTTATTAATCATTGATGAAAAGCTGGCAAAAACTTATTGTGTGCCTTGGCAACTTTTCGAAATGTCCAATTAGGTCAAATCAAGAAAGCTCTAAAAACCAATTACAACTTAAGGTCAAAGCCAAGAAACCTCCCTGCACTTTGAAGCAAATGCAACTCCACAGCAAAAAAAAAAGCAAAACAAACAAAGTCATGAAAAGTTACATGCTTGAACATAAAAAATAGTGCCTGATATCCACCCCTTAAACATGTTAATCATATTTAACAGAGATTTTTGTCAGTGTCAAAATGTCATTAGCCAATATATTTTGAGAAATGGAACTCACCAGTTTCTTATCTATCTAGAAAGGAAATACTGACTTCCCCACTAACATTTTCTACAGCCTCCCAAATCAATACCGAAGTAATATAAAAAATGTATGAAGTCTCAATACTGAATTTTATGAGCTGTTTCTCACCTGCTAATGTTTTTATATTAACAACCTTTTTGAGAACACAGTACAAGTAATCTTGGCTCAAACATTATTAACTTTTAAATATTTAATCAGGATTTAGATTTTATATAAAATGTTTATGCAACAGAACCATATAGTGGGTCATATATGCCAATTCCAATCCCAGTACCCATGGTTAAGAATTAATTAGAAAGGAGAAGAGTCAATTAGAAGCAAGGGAAACAAACACACAGGTTAATTAACAGTAAACCAGAATTGGACTTCTATGAACTGTTCAGCATCTGCGTATTTCTGGGATTCATTGCAAGAACTCTGAATGTGATGATATCATCCCATTTCAACCCAGGCTGGATAGACCCTTAAACACTTCTTCTTCTATCATATTACAGAAGTTCACTTGCATGTGAACACCAACAATTAAAGCTCAGGAAAATGATTTTTTTTTTTTTAAGTCTGAAGTCATATACCATGGACAGGGAAAAGGGAAACTAATATCTGCACTTCTCTGAAAAGAGCAGTTGAGTTTTTCCTTTGAGGACAGCTGCTTCTGTGCTTCTGGGTAATGAAGGCCCTCATACTTACTTATTCTCATTTCTCTTTCTCCTAATCTACCTAGTGTACTAATCTGATTAAGATAACTGAAACTGATATTGGCTGTTCCAGAGCTGTCCAACTTTGGTGCAGCCATGAGCTCTCCCCACCTCCTCCAGAAACACCCCCCTCCACTCCTTGGGCTGCACAGGCAGCCCCCCACTTCCCCAGGGCTCCACTGGTGCCCCCCCAACCCTCCCGCACTGCACAGTGGGAGAGGCAGCATGTTAAACATTCATAGATATGGCCTGCAGGCCACACACTGGCCTCTTGCAGCCTGCAAGGTGGACAGCCAGCCCTGTATTATTCTCTCTCAAAGTTACTGAAGTTGCATCAAATATTTCCTGCTTTATTTCCCTTACAAACACCACAATGATAGCTCTGTCCACCTAAAAAGCTTGGGAAGTTCATTTTATAGAGCCGTTTGTTTTCTTTTTGCATTTTTAAATAATTTTTCTACTTCTTCCATCTCTATTACCTTTACTTTTTCATGACTGCACTATTTTTTAATCATTTTCCTCTTTTATTAAACTTTTCTCTAGTAAATGACAATACAAACGTATTGGCTTAAAGTACTGTTTCCCCTTCTGCTTCTATAATTAGAGGATACCCAGGGGGCTGGACCCGATGATCTCATGAGGTCCCTTCGAGCCCTAAACTTCTATAAACCTGTGTGTAAATATCCTTTCTTTGTTAATAATTACTTCTTCATCTTAAATGTTCTCGCTTTGGTCTAGAACAGGGATATCAAACATATGGTCCATGGGCCAAATCCAGCTTGTGGAACTGTACTGTCTCACTCACAGGGTTCCCAGAAGAACTGAGAATTTGGAGGCAGGGCAAGTGATATCCTGGGTACTGTCTCCCACTGAGGACCTGTATTAACCTTTGGGGCTGCTGATACTCCTCACCCCACCGCTACCAGGTCTGGATCTGGACCACAAGGAGCCCCGCAGTCTGGACCCTACCCACAACAGGAGCTGAGTTTGACATGCCCATTCTAGAATAACCAATCCCAACTGAAAGACCATTGAAAGGGGAAATAGATATCAAGAGATGCTGTTATGCAATATAGCCCCATACTAGCACAGTCAATGAAGCCCCATACTAGCAAAGTTCACTGCTGTCAGTGAAGATGGAAACCAGAACAATTAATGCAAAACCAAAAGATCCTACCACTCTGTAAAAAAAAACTGCTCAGGTCTCCAGACAACAGTAACCAACATAGTAACTGTAAGCAACCAGTAAAGCAGTGGTTGGTAATTATTTGGGCCCGAGGGCCAAATAGGGATTTTTGTGGGCTGTCATGGGCCAGGTCAGCACGCCCTGCTGCACACTTCCCCACCAAAACTCCCTACGTAGCCTCGGAGCAGGACAGCCAGGTGGAGCTGGGACTGGGATCACAGGGCAGTGACAGCACGAGGCGGGGGCAGAGCTGCAATCCACTGCCTGCACATCCCTGCAACAGGTGCCAGTCCTGTGGGCAGGGGCGTGCGCAGAGTGGATCGTGGCTCTGCCCCAAACCCCAGCCCCACACTGTCACCACCCTGTGATATTGGGGTGTCTATGGAGACTGGCTAGGACCCATGTGGGCAGGCAGACAGGATGGGGCTGCAGGTGGGCAGGGAGCTCTGCATCCAGGGGTGGAGTTGGGGTTTTGGGTCAGTGACAGTGTGGGGCCAAGACCAGAGCCAAGCCATAATTTGCTCCCTACATGCCCCGCCCACAGAACCTGCACTTGTCGAGACATGTGAGCAGCAGACTGCAGCTCTGCCCTGGCCCTGGCCCTGGCCCTGTGCTGTCACCATCCTGCAATCCTGCCCCCACCTGCCCGTCCTGTTCCCAAACACTGCCCCACACCAGCCCATGGCCCCATCCCAGCCAGCCAGCCATGCACCTATCAGCACAGGTCCCACCACTGCGAGTGGGTGCAAGGCAGACAAGCTGCAACGCCCAGGCAGCGGAGCCAGGTCTCCCAGTGGCAGCTGGAAAGTGAAACCAACTGCTGTACCACTCCAGCCACGCTGTGAGACCGGGGCAGTGGGACCGGCCACAAGTGCCACGGCCTGGGCTGCCCCTGTGTCTGGGCTGGGTGGGACTGAGGGACCTGCCATGGGCTGGACAAAATCCTCCAGTGGGCCAGATTCAACCCAAAGGTTGCATTTTGCACACCCCTGCACTGGAGCAAGGGTATCAGACTGGCACAGGGCCAGTCCACGGGCCAACGGACCCCTTCTCTCTCACCCAGCATACCTAATCCAGTGGCTGCTTCAGGATCCACAACACACAAAGGAAGGAAGGAGGTCCAGGGGCCTGATCCAGTCCATAGACTGGCCTCATGCCACAGGCATACCCCATGTGGGTCTGACCAGACCCAGAGGCAGCACCAGGGGTTGGATGGCAAGGCTCCATGTAGGTTTGACTCTTCTGTACTAGAGGGTAACACGATCACTTGCACGCATGCACACACACAGACTTAGTGTATTATTTTAACATTAAGTCTATAGGTTTTTTCTGCAGTTAGTACCTGGGGTTTTTTCTCCTCACTTTGTCATTTTAGCAGTGGGTTAATTTTTCAAAAGGTTTGTACACTCCTACAAGCCAGTGTCTACCAGCCCTCACTACAGCTGATTAACCCTGGTTGGCAACACTTTCTAGAGAATCCCTTGCCAATTCTTTTTATGCTCCCTGATATGGAGCTCTAGCTCATATCAGAGAGATTCTCCCACCATCTTTTGCAACTTCTATACCTCCGGATACATTTTGCAGTGAATGAACTCTATACTTCTTTTCTAGTCCTTCTTCTAATTGTTCTCTGTAAGATTCCTCACTCTCTTCCTGTGTTGAACTTCTATTAGGTCCAGACAATTTTACCCTTTTTGGGCCCAAAGTATATCTTGCCTCATAAAGTTTTAAAGGACAGATTACAGTTCTGTATTTTCAACCTCCATCAGCTTTCTGAACATTATGCAGGGGAGGGGTTGTTTCTTTCTTTGTTTTTGGAGCAGAAGGGAGGTTTGGCTCATCTGATTAGGATCAAGAGATATCAGGTATTTCCTTCTCCAGATGTCTATCTTTCATGGGGTACTCCTGTTTTTTGGCAGTTGGCTTTTAAGATATCTCCATCATGATGGAAGAATTCTCCTTGAATTTCAGGTTTTTTCCCCCAAATTTCTTTTTCAAAGACCTTTTTATATACTCTTTTTTTTCGATGAAGATGTAACATATATAAAACATTCCTGTACTGGTCCCCTTTGCTCCTTTCCACTAGCCAACTTTCACTTACGAAAGATTTATTTTATAAACTTACAACTGTTCTTTCTATAAAAAGACTTTTCTTTAATAATTTAGATGCAACAATGGTTTCTACTTCATCTTGTCCAAAATGCCATGCCAATTGTTGTAAATAATTTCAAAATGGAAATATACTGCTTCCAACTTAAGTTCACTGATATGGTGATTTAAAAAAAAACCAAAAACAAAAAAATCTTAACCTTTGCAGTCCAGAATAATTCTCTGCTATGAATTATAAACTATAGGGACAGTGAGCCTAAGTTTTGCTTAGGTCTCCCTTTTAAAAATTTCAGAATATCTTGTTGATAAGGCTCATCAACAATGGAGGGTAGAAGTTGAAGGTAAACTGTTTTGCCCTGAGAGTGATTTAGTCTCTCAGTTATTCACTGTATTTTCTTTCAGTCACTGCTGCATTGGAAACAAATTTTCTTCTACTTAATATAGGGTTCTGTCTAAACATTTTACCGACCTATTCCATGCCGCCTTTCCTTTTAATCCAACAAACTTCCCAAAGGCATAATGACATGGCCAGAAACCCAGGGCAGCTGACACACAGGGCAGTTTTCCAGTTACCTCCACCCTGCACAATCACAATTGCAATCATTAGGCTGACGCTTTTTTCTGTCCCTTTCACACCCCCCTCCACTTCAAGTCAGCACCAGGGAAGCTACCCCAGCCCCCCACCCTAGTTACACCACTAACTTCCCACTTTTCACTATCAGCCTCTTCATTATATACAATCTGCTTTTTGCCATTTAACTAGATTTCCTTCTGTTACTCTGCTGTTCTCCCCAAAATACATGGGGATCAGTTGGAAACAGGAAGGCCCCACTCTCCTGGTCAGAACACTTTTTTTTTTTTTAATGTATTTATGCAATTTATTTTAACCGCATTTTTTTTTTTTTTACAGTAGCATATTAAAAATCTCCTCCCCTACAACCAGATTTGCTCCCTTTGTCAACTACACAGATATCCATCTCTCAACTATTCTTAAAGAGCCCTCACAGTGCCTAAGGACTGAAGCTGCCTTTGATGCAGCCAGCATTATTCCCCCCATAACTTCACTAAAGGTCAGACCTGTCCCTAATAGCGAAAGATTAATTTTGTACTCTGAATAGAAGAGCTGGAAGTCAAGAAATCTGCGCTCTCCCCTCAGATCTGCCACTAACTGTTGTAGGGCTCTGGACAAGTTTCTTCACTTTCCTATGCCTTGAGTTTCCTTCATTAATGTTCTTCTCTATTCTTAGTCTTGCATCCATTACTCAGCATTAGCAGTACACCACCCTGCTCTGACACATGTGGTTCCCCAGAGATACTGCCTTGACCACCCTGCTCACCTGGCAATCACTAATAGATCCTTTATTTTTGCCCCCCATTGGCAATAGCTCACCGTTCATGCCCACAAGCGGTGGTGGCAGGCAGCGGGGTCACAGAGACCTTGCAGTCAGTAAAAGAGAAAATTCACAACTGCTGACTACTTGTGCTATCCCCTGCAGACGGGCCAACCAGGTACCCCCTAAAAGGACATAAACGGACGTTTCCATTCAAGAGCTCGGCTCCATCACTGAGTTCAGAGCCCCCTGCGCCACAACCAAGTTTCGGGGGAACTTAAGAGAGCCCACCCAAGCCACTGGAGAAGAGGAACAACACCAGGAGGGTTCCCGGGAAGCAAGCCTGGCTGCTCTGCCACAGCCTGCAGGAGCAAGGGTGCACCCCAAAAACAACCAGCTCCCCGCACAACCGGGCCACAAGGCAGCCGGCCTCCGAGCTGGGAGTCTTGCTGGCACCGGAGCGCCAAGGAATAAAGGAAAACGCTGGCAGCAGGGGAACCGCCACCCGGCCCTAGGCAGCCTGAAGGAAACCTCAAGGCTGAGGCATTCTTTGGTGTGGGGGGGAAGCACACAAGGGTGGGCAGCTGCAGAAGGGGTGGCAACCACCGCCTCCCACCGTAAGGCCAGGGCAAGGCATGGAAAAAGCAGCTTTGTTTTTAGGCGAGGGGGGGAAGAGGAGCATGTTGCTACTTCCCCTGCCAGGCAGGCGCTGCAATGGCCACACCTGCCCCCGGGCCGGGGGGTGGGGGGGCGCGGGGCAGGGGCAGA
>NW_017729006.1:4357204-4369416 GCF_001723915.1 Gavialis gangeticus
CGCACGAGGCGGGACGGTCCCGCCCGCAGGCGCGCGGCTCCTCGCGCCGCCGCCATTGCCCCCCGGGGCTGGGATGCACGTTCAGCCTCCCAGCGGGGCCAGGAGAAGCGGAGCAGGGCTGCGCCGCTCGCCCGAGAGCGAGTGTGTACGTGCCCGGCTCCTCTCAGAGAGGGGCACAGCCCGCCGCTACCCCCTCCTGGCTGGGACCTCCAGGGGGGACCATCAGGTTGTTAAATAGTTATGGGTATACATATACACAGGGTTCCCTCGCTGTATGCTGTACATGGGCTCATGGAAAACAGCGTGTAACTCGGATTGGCATAAAGGAAAACCACTTTAACACGTAATAAATAGGGATACCTTTTCAAGATCACAACCGTACTGACCCCCAAGACCCATTTCTACCACTTCTACAAGATGCTTTCCGCACTCACCAACAGCAGGCAGTACGCGCAAGCACAGGGCGCTATCGTAATGGGGGTGGCAGCTACGGAAACATGTCGCAGGCGAGAAGCACAGATCCACACAGGAAACTATTTTGGTGTGCGTTACTCCTACAATACACGGCACAACAGCGGGCTTGTACCACACTGGTCGTGTAAGAGTGAATGTACCTCACGTGTAACGAATTTTTGGTCTGAAAAGGGTCACTGCATAAGAGTGAATCTGCACATACAGAACCCACATAAAGCGAGGGAAACCTGTATATATATCGGTGTAGGCTGCAATGTAGATGACTACACAGTCAGGTACATGGCAGATTGGCTTAGGGATCACACCCAGAGAGTGGTGATGGACGGGTTGGTATTGACCTGGAAAGCTGTGGGCAGTGGAGTCCCACAAGGCTCGGTCCTTGGACAGGCACTATTCAATGTCTTCATCGGTGACGTGGACAAGGGCGTGGAGAGCACCCTGTCCAAGTTCACAGATGATACCAAATTATGGGGCAAAGTTAAAGCACCAGAGGGTAGGGAACGGATCTGAACAGGCGGATCTGAACAGGTTGGAAAAATGGGCATAATGGAATTGGATGTGGTTCAACAAAGACAAGTGGGGGGAAAAGAGCCACCAACACACTTACAGGCTGGGGGATGACATGCTCAGCAGCACAGCAGCAGAAAGGGATCTTGGAGTCATAGCTGCTTCAAGATGAACATGAGTCGACAGTGTGATGAAGTGATCAACAAGGGTATCTGCACCTTATCATGCATTAGCAGTTGCATGACAAACAGGTCCAGGCAGGTGATGCTTCCCCTCTATCCAGCACTGGTTAGGCCGCAGTCAGGAGATAATTCTCAGGTTTGGGGAGGGGACACTGGGGACACTTGAGACTGGATTAGGCATTAGTGCAGTAGTTCCCAATTTGTGGTACATGCACCACCAGTGGTACACAGACAACCTGTCAGTGGTACACATTAACAGATTTATTATAATTACTTTATATGACAAAAATTTGCTGGTGCTTCTTAAGGTCGTATCATTTTAAATTGGTGGTGCGCAGCCTGTGAAAGTTTGGGAACCACTGCACTAGGGAGAAGAAGGGATTGGACAGATTCTGGGAGGAGAGGGGCATCGGTAGCCATTGAGCACAGGACTTAGGGATACAGGCTCTGAATTAGAATTTGCTAGAGATGCTGATTTTTACTGTTTCTTCCAAACTGCAAAGAACTGCTATTTTTATTACCACAACTAAAGAGCATTCATGGGAATTTCTGCATGTTCCAGAAGCTCATGTTGATCAATAAAGTATCTACTATATAACCACTTACATCTGCCTTACAAATTGCAGGTTTTAATTAGCACTGGAGATGAGACAATTTATTTCCATTGTCACATTCATCACCAGTGATGTTATTCACACACAGAAAAATAGCAAAAAACAAAACACAGCCTAGATACCACAGTGATGCATGCATTAGAAATATACAAACAAGATAAATACCTACATGCCTCCTGCTGGCCGATTCACTTAATTTGACTAGACAGTCTAATAATAGGCCAGTTGAAATACAAATACAGTTCAGAGACAGTCACAGAATTAAAACAAGATTGCTGTTTGCATTTGAACTACTGGAACACATCACCTTTATAACATGTCTATCTTAAAAATGACCATACAAGTGCTATATTGGAGGTTCCATGTTTATTGTGTCTCAATGATTTCTGCATCAAACGTGCTCTATTTACAAGTAAAAAATGTTTCCATTAGCTGAAAATGCACTTAGGATCTGAAAGTCAACTGGGATCTTCTCATGAAGCATCACAGTAATCCTTTAAAAATACATTACATTGCATTTAAATTTAAAGTCTGTTAAATCATAATAAACTCTAATAATTAAAAAAATCCACTAGTTTTTCTTCTCTTATGCCCATGTAATTCTGTCGTTAAGGGATTGTTTGTGTGACTATTTTTTTTTCAAAATCAGCAGAAATTATATAAAATCAGGAATGTTCTACTTATTTCTGCTTAGTTAGTATTAATAAAATAGAGTAAAATTGTCACTGTTCTACCCCTGTTCAATTGACAAATTATTTCAAAGATACCGTATACTCCTTTGCACAGTTGATGCAATTTTTGCGTTCTGTTTTTCAAACAATAGTTACAGAGTTTTCCTCCTTTGAATTAAAAATCTACCTGAAAGCTACACATATACACATTCTAATATTACACTGCAATTATACAGAACTATAGATCTTCTATTTATACTAAAAGCCTGCTAGAACAAGATATTTATTGAAAACAAATAGCTAAATTATGTAGACCTTTAGATTACTACAAATTAATCAAATTAACTGTTACATTTTAGGCACAGGATGCATATTCAGTGTTCATTAAAATGAAGGAATAACAACAATAGCCTAAGCAAGAAATACTTTGAGCAGGTATGGTACAAGCTTCCCTATTAAAGAAGCTTTAGTCTTGACTTGCAACATCCTGGTTCTGAGTTTCTTTGAAAAGAAGACTGTGAATCTTGCCAAGTATATCTAATTAGCAACTAATTGCAATAAATAGTTGTCCAGCAAAGCTGGGATTGTTCAAATTAGTAGACAACTGGTGGTATTATAATATCAAATGATTTTATTTTAAATTAAAATATTTTACACAGAAGTAGTTAACCTCAGAGGCCCTAATCCTGATAAGGACATAATTGTGTTATGTGCTCTAAAAAATACAGCTGAAGGCAAAGTCTATGCCCTAAGGAACAAAGCTAGTCCTGTACAAAGGGCTGGGGAACTGAGTAGGGAAAAGGAATACAATAAAATATTTGCATTTACCATTTTTAAGTGCCAGTAATGACAAATTCAAACTAAGTGCCAACTAGCCACAGTCAGCATAGCAACAGACTTAGCAGGTGGATCCTTGGTACAAGAAGTTATTTCTGTGAGAAGCCCACAAATGAATAGCCAAGTAGGATTTTTGGTAGGGCAGAGAGTGGAGTGAGAAAGTAAGACTCCATAATGGACAAAAATGGAGGGGCAGAGTTTATGGTTCTTGGCAGTGAGGACAACAACTCTGACCTTGATATAGTGAAGAGAGGGAAGAAAATTAGCAGATTCTAGTAAAGCTGGCCTTATTATATTGATGGACCAGGAAGATGATTGTAAGGAAAGAGGAGAATGTGTTAATGGCATTGCATGTCATAGGAGCTTTTCTTAACCTAGTTTAGAAAGCTCTTTCTTCCCTGATGTTTCTCCAATTACAAATCAAGTATTAACGTACACCTCCAGCATCAAGGTGATCTATAATTTGTGCTGCTAGGAACTTACTTTCTCTACATTAAAGGTTGTAATGGGTTCAGCTCCCCAGGTGGCTGGGAACCACTGACTAGAATGTAAGCAATTTCCCAAATGAGGCCTACTGTGACAGAAAAAAAACATAATCTGTGAGAGGGTTTAAAGCCTGATGTGTATATCACTGAAGGAAGTTTTCATCTCTAACATGGTCCTTAGAAAAGACAAAGACACTCTATAGTATAGTAATAAAAATGGCCAGAAACTCATTATTATTATTTTGTATTTGTATTACTCTGCTACCTCTTGTGCTACAAGTACAACATCAGAAATGTCCCTGCCTGCCTTAGCAGCTTGCATGTTTTTCATTTGCAATATTTCATAGTTCAATGACTCTGAATATTTGTACTTGTCGTCTAAAATCAAAGGCTCTTTAGAGTTTCAAAGCAGACCTACTGGAATGAGTAGAACAGGCTTCACTGTAAACTGCAAGTCACAAAAGAAATCATGTTGCCAGGGACTGGAACCCTGAATGGGAGCTGTCTTTGGTCAAAGACACTGAACCTGAACCCTTCTGGTGTCATCAGACATCACCCAGGACAAGGGTGAGCAACCTATGGTTCGTATTGGGGTAGATCAGCCAGGCACATATAGGGGTTGCATCCCAATGTCCCCAATCTCCTCGTCAGCCTCCCACCCCTATGAGAAATACTGCTGCTTTAAAGGGAGGTGTCACTGCCTCCACCAGCCCAGAGGTTAGCACAGCCCCCCTACTGCATCTGCTGCCTTTCTTGCTGTCAAATTTACTGCTGATAGTTGACACTGGCAATAGGGTTCAGCAGCACTCAGAGATGGGAATGAGCAGCAGTGGCTGTAATAGTCTGAACACTTGGATGGTCTCTACACCCAGAAGCTGCTACACTAACCCCAGACCATCCTGACACCTGACCTAGGATACTAGGATGTGACCTCCACACTGCTCTGTTGGTGGCCAGCAGGGTAAGAGGGCAAGAAGGAAATAGCTTGGTGAGGAGGGATTTGTGGCCAGGTCACAAGCAGCCATCTGAAATTCAAAGGTTTCTGACCCATGTCTTTGTACATGAAGAAGGCTTTGCTACTCCTAACTTTTCAGGATAGCTCCTTGTGCATCATCTATTTTGTTAAGTTCCATAAGCTTTCCTGTGTGGCATTTGATGGGATTCATCTGGCCACCACCTTCTACACCTTTCTTCATGTTTCCAATGGTACATCAGCCATGGAAGATCCTTTGGCTTTGTTTTTAAACACATATCTGCAATATTCCCATTTATTTTTCTAGATAATATTAAAGATAAATTGTTATTAAACTATGGCAAATCTCAGCATTTGTTATACATTTATTTCATTAAATAATTCATCTGTTTTTCCAAGTTTAAAGCTTTATCTTTCCCTCTTAGGCATTTAGATTTTTTCTATACCTTTGATAGTTTTCCAGTTTTCATATCCATCTGTTAACATGAAAACAACATTTGAATTGAAGATTCACGATTTAGTCTTTAGCTTGCGGAGTCTCAGAGACCAAATCTTATTTGAGCTGGTAGGTGCAGTTGCTGCCTTGCCAATTCATGACATTACTTCCTTCTGGATATCCCCATTAGGTTGTATGTAACTGCCAAAGTCTGTACACTGACTCACCTCTTTTTTCTATTGCCTTCAAAAGTAAAACTCTTTGAAAGTTCAGAGTTGCTCAGATTCCCATTAGATGTTTATTATTGTGAACCCTTTGGTTTTGTGATGCTGACAACATGCAAGTCAAAAACAAAAGATATAACTTAGAAGAAAGGTGTCATCAGCAGTCTCATGTATTGTTATCAAACTCTGTTGGTGTTGTATGACTATGCTTTTCCGTATAATTGAATTCATGGCAACATAACCTTGGTAGCATTAATTATTTATGTTGTACTGATAGAACACATTCAAACACTTGCTTGAAACAAGTGTCTACACCAAAGCATTTACCAAAGCCTGCTTTTATTTTAACTCTACAGGCTACACTTGGACATTAAACCTTGATAAAGTTAGCTAGTTTTGCTGACATAACATAACAGTTCAAGAAGTTACAGAGTGAACTATAGCAGAGGTTGTCAAATGCTTTCTTGAAAGCAATGAATTCTACCTGTACCCTAAAAAGTTACAATACTAGCTTATCACATGCAGTATAGAAAGAATACACTGCAGTAATTGAATAAGAATGATCCCCTCTGCCTTAACTAAAGTTGGGGCAAGTATGTGTATGCTACACTGCATCTACAGCAAAGACTATGATTTCCAAGACTGAAATCTAATCTGCTCTCCCCTTAGATTTACACTGTTGTAAAGCAGTTATTTCAGCTATCAGTAGCAATGTTGCTGCAGCAGCACAAAGCTTGCAACAGGCTAGCTGCTGTTACTTCTCGGGCAAAGTCTGCAATATTCCAAACACCATGCTGCTGCGGCTAGACAGCTCTTGAACTGGCTAGTTTAGAGCTAGCTCAGATAAGTCTACGTTACATTATAATTACAAGAATAATGACTGCAGTGCAGACTTATATCAGTAAGTCGCACTCTCAGCACTGATGGTCAGCACATCACCTTTAGATCTTCCCAATATTTAGATCTGATCCAAAATCCAGTTGAGGGACTTTAATTAATGTCAGTGATCTTTGGAAGAGACCCTTCTTGTCTTACAAAGATTTAAGTAATAATCTTTTCTCACACACATACATTTCTTTGAATACTCGATAGTAAAATTGAAACATTTAATTTAATTTTAGCAAAAGCATTGGCAATGCATAGGGGGTACATGCAGATGCATGTGCACCCCCTGAGCATGGTGGTGCACAGCCTGCAAAAAGGTGCCACTGACACTGCTGGCGGCGCCTGCAGCCAGTCGCCACTCGCCAACCCCCCTCTGCTGTCAACACTGCCAGCAATGTCTGCAGGCAGTCCGTGATTGCCGCTGGCTGCTGGCGCTGCTGCCAGCAGTGTCTGCGGGTGGTCGCCAACCACTAGTTGGAGTTCTCCGCGCCACCGCTAACACCACGGCTGCCAGAGGGAGCTCCTGGATTGCCACCACCACTCTTCCAATGCCAAAGGTGCCGCAGCTGCCTGCAGGAACTTGACATGCTCCCGCAGCCTCCGGGGGTACATGGCATTCATGAGCAAAAGCATGCTAATTTTCATCTCTGCCATGTGACTAGTAGCCAATGAATTAACTTAGTATGATGGTGCCTATTTATTCTTACATTCAAGGACCCTTTTAAAAACTAGAATACTTTGTAATTGGAAATATAGAGGGAAAGAAAACATATGATCTTTCTCTTCTGTTCCATTCTGTTGTTTCCCCACATTAAGTGACCCAAAGTGTTCAAGCAGAGAAGTATTTAGACCACATAAAATGCCTGTGAGCAAAATAAAATAATAAAATAAAAATATGCACCCAATATTAGTAAGCTCTATGATTTGGTCATGAAAAAAATCTTTGATGAAAGTAGCATAAAGGAGCTTAAAAAAACCCAAACAAATGCCCTGATAACAGCAGTAAGAAGCTTTCCTAGAACAAGTTACCTCTTGTACATTATGGCTAGGGACAAACATTCAAAAAGCCCAAGTCTGAATTGATTCACTCTTTGCAGGTTAGTCTAAGCTGCACACCTTAAACTGATTAATAGTGGGACAGACATGCTCGGTTAAACCAGGATATGCAGGCACATGCCTGTAATGGTGCAAGCCAGAAGCCAGGGGGCACTAGAGCATGCCTGCCAGCCACTGGCAAGGGGGAGGGAAGAGAGTTGCCCTCCAAGGCTCTCACCCCTCCCTGGTGGAGCAGAGGGGACATGGCCAGGCACAATCCAAGACTAGCACACAGGGAATAAGGGAAAAGTCCTTTCTCTGAAGCAAGGTATTGAATGCAGTAATTTGCAAAGCATACAGCAGGGAACTACTAAAAATCTTCACCTAAGCTAAGATACAACCCAGTAAAACACAGCATACACAATTTAGTCCAACTTAAAATGGAAACCAGAAAGACAAGAGTTAGCCTTACTAATCTTGAGAGCAGAGTGTCTTGTAACATCTACGCTTTTCCCAGAGCCTGATGAAGGGACTTTAATCCTGTAGCTTGCAGAAAACAACAATTTTCTTGCCATTTTCCAGTTGGTTTAATAAAAGATATCATTCTGGAACCAAGAGTTCTAGGTTTTTGTATGTCTTTCTGTCTCAGACCAACACAGCTACCAAGTACGCCCCTGAAACATGGAAGATGCCATATTTTATCTGATTTGGGATTTTAAACTTCATTGCAGCTCATGGACCCAGAGGGACAGCCTTCCAGCTCCCTCTGTGCAAAAATGAAGTTTATTTCCTACCTATAGGGACTTTTTACCACCTTGTATCATCTACACTTTTCCCAGAGCCTGATGAAGGGGCTTTGATCCCAAAAGCTTGCAGAAAAGGACAATTTTCTTGCCATTTTTTAGTTGGTTAATAAAAGGTATCATTTTGGAACCAAGAATTCTAGTTTTTTGTATGTCCTTACAGACAGGCATTCAGAAAGGCTTTGTTTACATGTTCTGCTTTACAGTATAAATGAAGCTCTCTGCAGTCTTTGGTGCAGCTTCTCTTAACTAAATCTCTAGCATGTGTGATCACTGATGAATGATTGTCAGGTCTTTGCCAACACTCTCCACCTCTCAGTCTGGCTCTGCAAGTCTTAGCTCTGGGCTCACAGCTGCAGCAGGGCTTGGATCTGCACACAGATCTGCTTGCTTCTCTCCCCTGCTCCCAGACCACTGTGCAAGCCACACAGACTGCAGCCAAAGCCCTGGTGGTTTTGGGGAAAAGAGGGGACAGAAGGAGTGATTAATTCCATCCCTGTCTATTTGTAGGCAAGCCATGGAGGTATGGCTGGGGCTGGCAAACAGCAGCTGCAGTCCCCAGGGTTTGCCAGTGGAGGGAGGGGACGGAAGAGGGAACTGAGGGAGAAATTTGCCACAGGGGCCATGGCAAGCCAGCATCTGGCCACACTCTGCCCCTGGTCTGGCTAGAAAGCAGAGGAAGGAGCCAATCCTGCTGTGAAGCACAGAGCCCTGCCCAGCCCACAAGCATGCTGGGATGCTGGGGGAAGTCTGATGTACTGCCAAAAGGGGAAGATGTGGGGCTAGGAAAACAAATCAGCAAGTGGCTCAGTGAGATAGGCATTGCTGGGAAAAAGAGGGGGAGCCCCTGCATTCTGGTCCTTGCATGTTATAGAGGCAAAAGGTATCCATCTGTTCCTTATCCAACATGTTTTAAAGAGGTACAGGAACCTAGGCAATGGAAGTTCATACATGAAGGTTAGTTCTGGTATTCATAGACACAGTCCATCTGGGGCAGTCCTCACTATATGTAGAGCAAATCAAGTAATTAGAACATTTACTCATTTGGCTGCTAGAATGCTCCAAGTTCCCCTCTCACAAGCGGTCCTTTAAGGACAGACCGTCAGCCCACAGTCTTGGAGGAGATTATTTGGGGTACCTCTCTCCACCACCCCACCTCAAAGGTCCCCTCAAAGCTGTTGAAGATCCCTTGTGTGGTGTCAGCCTCTTGGAGCTTGGGCCCTGCTGGGTCCCCTTGCCATCCTTACCGTCCAAGAAAGCCTCCATAGAGTTTTCAACCTGACTGAGGAGATGGCCTCATCCAGGCTGGATATCTGTTGCCAGTAAATGTACTTCTAGGGTCCAACTGGGCGCAAAACTGTTCTAAAGTTATCAGCTCTACTATTTCCAATGTTGTACATGACTTAGGCTTTAAATCAGGAGGTGCATAAGGCCTTCGGTCTTTGGGTAACCGCTCAGGGCTGAGAGTCAGGATAAAATGCCTCTAGCTTCAATCAGTGTCAGTATGCTTCCTCTGTTAGGACCCGGTAATCCAATATAGCAACCTTAAGAGTCTTATGATCCCAGGCTAAAGCAGCCTGAGGTTCCAGTAGGCTGCTTGAACTTCCCTGATTAAGAAGGCAGCAATTTTAATAGTTCAGATTTCCTATGGTCACCGATAGGCCTCTACCATCCACTTAAAGGTCTCTATGCTGCCTCTTCTTTACAAAGCAGTCTTTCCACCCAAGTGAATTAGAGGTGCATGCATTTATATCAAAAAGGGTGTTTATATTTTTGCTATCTAGAATAGAAAGGAACTATTGCCAAAAGATGAGATCTCTTTACTGCATAACAAGATACGATGTCTCAGAGAACCTTTTAAAATAACATTACCTGGACAGTATCCAACACCTCCCCACCTATAACCACTTCAAAAAGTTTCTTTTTATGGCTAGATCTGCAATCTGTGCTCCCCAACCCACTTCATGCCTTGTGTGAAAGTAGCTATGGCTTTTTTGCAAAACAAGATGATCAGTGTGTAAGTGTATGGCATGTGCAGTCTTTCAGCATCAAGCTGAGAGCTAGGAGACTTGCAGTCTATTACCAGCTTTACCAGTAACTCAGTCTGTAGCCCTGCGTAACTTATTTATTTCCTTGATGCCTCAGTTCCCCCCATGTAAAATGGATGCTTGCCCTTGGAACAAAATGGATGAAAAACATGGAGTCTTTTCCCTGTAATAAATTTAGCTACAACTTCAGTGTGAAGATAAAAGCTAAGATGCTATATGTAAACTAATCATCACAACACTTTTTAAGAATGAGCTGCAATTCAAGAATGACCAAAGTACTGGAGTAAAACTGAATTTTCTAAAGTTGAAGTATATTCATAACACAGTTTAAGATGGCTAGGAGCCAGAGTACTCAAGATAGGAAGCAAGATAGCTGCCTGATAAAATGCCTGAAAGCAAAGCAGGCAAGGTTCTTTGGGTAAATGTGGTATCTTTTATTAGACCAACTTAAACAGTTGGAAACATTGTTCTGTACAAGATTTTCGGCACAAACACCCTTCCTTCCATAGGAAGAGTCTGCTGGTGTTTGTGTGCTCTCCTGGGTAGAATATAAGCGTAAGCCAATGTGCAAAATACAGGTCTGTGAAAATACATTGATCATCCGATAACCCCAGGTAACCTCGCTACATGTAACCAGTACATTCTATCACCAGGTCAACATTCTCCCCTTTTTCCCCACCTATCTCACACCTATTGTCTCCCATTCCCTCTGATCTTCCCTGCTTTTCACAGACCTGTATTTTGAATATTGGTGTACGCTTATATTCCACCTAGGAGAGCACAGGAATGCCACCAGACTCTCCCTGATGCCAGAAGAAGGTTGTTTGTGTCTGTAAGATTGCAAAGAACAATTTTTCCAACTATTTAGTTGGTCTAATAAAATATATTGCATTTACCCAAATAACCTTGTCTGCCTATGTCCTTAGACCAACATGGCTATAACCTATAACCCCTTTAAGCAAAGCATACATGAATAGTAATACGCAAAACACATATATGGCATGGAAACAGAAAAAAACTGCATTGTGATTTCCAAACACAATCCTTAAAGTAGGTGTGGCTAGTTCACAATTTTAAATATTTTTTTCCTGCAAGAAAATAAAAGTTAGTATTGGCCCCATCTGTTTTCCTAACACAGAGATGACAATTTTATGTAAATTATTATGGCATTCTCCATTTCTGACACATTACACATAGTAGGGAGAAGACAGCTACAGAGAAGAGAAAGGAAAGGAAGGAAGGAAAATTATGTATTTATTTGTGGGGGTGCCTCTAGTACTTGTAAGCAAACCAGTGGTTTCAGCCATTCACTCCCTGTAAATAAGATTTATTAACAATTTATACTTCAGTGTTTTAGTGTGTTTTCACATCAACTCTGAGCTAAATCTATGAATCTATGAATCTATGAATCTATGAATAAATTCAGTTACAACTTGACTGACAGCACCGGGACTGGATTTGGCCCTAAGTATCTCCCTTTGTGTCATATCTTTGTTTTCAAAATCTATTACTGCAATGTATCTTTTGATTCCTCAGACTTTACAAACAGAAATATTAATGTGATCAAATCTTGGTCCCACTGATATTTGTGGCAAAATTCCTACTGACTTTTGGTAAAACCATAACTTAATCCTAAAGCCCTAAAAAGCAAACTTGTGGCTGAGTTGCTTATTGGTGAAAATAAAGAAATATTACTATTGGCTGGGGCTGGGCTTAAGGCAAGTAGACACTGTCCAAGCTTCTCTGTGTGATTTTACAGTCACCTTCTCCTAGCATTAAAGGGTAATGTTGCCTGTCTGGTGTCACTTGAAATCTATATATTTTGAGCAGCAGGAATATGACGGGAGGAGATGGGTGAGTGGGGAGCTTCCTGGTTGAAAGACAGTAAGGTGGCCAAACAAGGACAGCTGAAGGTTGGGCAAGGAATACATTGAGGGGCATTACCAGGTGAGCAAGGTGAGAAGGGCAGGAAGAGAATTTCTGCATTGAACAGAAAAGGTTCAGGAGACTGTCAAGAATTATGTAATTCCATTTATGT
>NW_017729006.1:4374416-4386931 GCF_001723915.1 Gavialis gangeticus
GGCAGAAAAGAATGCTGGGGTCAAACAACCCCGGCTAGGTGATTATCTAGCCTCCTTCTGAAGACCCCCAGGGTAGGAGCAAGCACCACTTCCCTTGGAAGTTGGTTCCAGATCCTAGCCGTCCTGACTGTGAAGCAGCGCTTCCTGATGTCCAGCCTGAACCTACTCTCAGTCAACCTATGGTTGTTATTCCTAGTTACTGCTGGTAGTGCTCAGGGGAACAGGGTCTCTCCCGTTCCCCGCTGGTCCCCCTTGGTAAGCTTATGGACAGCCCCCAGATCCCCTCTCAGCCTTCTCTTGTGGAGGCTGAACAGGTTCAGGTCCTGTAGCCTCCCTTCATAGGGCCTGCCCTGCTGCCCCCTGATCATGCAAGTGGCCCTCGTCTGGACCCTCTCAATGCTGGCTACATCCCTCCTGAAGTGCGGCGCCCAGAACTGGATGCAGTACTCCAACTGGGGCCTGCCCAATGTCACATAGAGGGGGAGGATCACCTCGTTGGACCTGCTCGTGATGAATCTGTGGATGCACGACAAAGTACAGTTGGCCCTACTGACCACATCCTCACATTGGCGGCCCATATTCATCTTGGAATCAATAATGACTCCAAGATCCTTTTCTGCCTCTGTGCTGATGAGAAGGGAGTTCCCCAGCCTGTAGGTATGCTGCTGGTTCTTCCTTCCCAGGTGCAATACCCATACTATTCTCATCCACCCTCCCTTGTAACCTGTCCAGATCTAGTTGCAGCCTGTCCCCTCCCTTCTAACGTGCCCACTTTTCCTTGGATCTTAGTGTCATCTGTGCACTTGAACAAGGTGCTTTTCATCCCCTCGTCCAAGTCGCTGATGAAGATGTTAAACAGTGCGGGCCCAAGGACCAAGCCCGGGGGAACTCCACTGCCCACATCTCTCCAGGTCAAAAACGACCCATCCACCACCACTCTCTGGGTGCAGCCCTCCAGCTAATTTGCGACCCATCTGACTGTGTAGGCATCAATGCCACAGTCACCTAATTTTTTGATGACAATGGGGTGAGAAAGTGTCGAAGGCCTTCCTAAAATCCAGAAAGACTATGTCCACCGTGACACCTGCATCCAAGGATTTTATGACCTGGTCGTAGAAGGCCACCAGGTTGGTCTGACAGGACCAATGTTGCTATGTCTACTATCAAGTCTATACTATACTTTTATCCATGAATCTGTCTATAACAGTTTTCAGGCGTGTGGGTCATTCTGTCCCCAGCACACACATAAGGGCTATTAACATTAATTGGGTTACTAACTGAGCACTGAGAGTGGAAAAGACTTTTAGCTAAATAAGCTATTCAGAACTCTAGCTGGAAAGTTTTCTTAATATTAATTGTTTTCAAATGTTATTGTTAATGAAAAAGATGAATCTTGGGGGGCAAAGAACAGCTATCTAAACAAATGCCAGGCTAATTTATTTCCCCCATCCATAAAGCCACATATTGCAAAAAAAAATAAATGCATGGCTGATAGATTCTGTGAACTTCCACATAGTGGTTAATTTTTCAACAGTTTCTTTTAACGGTTATGAGAGCATAACACAGTGGAATCAGCTAGCAGTCAGTTTTCACTGTCAGTTGCTAACGCTCTGCTTTATGAGAAATTCCCATCTGCCCTCCAGTATTTTAATTTTTAGTTATGTTATATTTTGTTCAGCTTTTGAATAAACAGCCATTCACAGCTATTTTTAGACTATTTATTTATTTATTGCAACAGGCTTCACGGGTCCCTGAGAGTAGCTGAGAAGGCATTTCCTTCAACTACAATTTTTATTAGGGCTTGAACCAAAATGTGGTGATAGTTCTCAATTTTAAATAATTTCAGCAGGAGTCAAGGGTGCTCAATATCTTATAGAATTGATTCCTAGTATACAAAAGACAATGATACAAATGCACCATCATTAGATTATTTCCATAGTTTACTGCATTATTATACTAGAAAATTCAAAATGTTGGAAGGCAGCTGAAGAAAAAAGACAAGATCTTTTTTCATGAAAATTCTCCCCTGAGCAATGGAAAGGAAAAATGCATATTAAATATGTTGGGACATGATGTTGTAGAGACCCGGCATTCTAAAATCTGCCACAGGCAGGCATTAAAACAATGCTGTGATTGTGATCAGAGAAATTGTATTCCCTATCCCAAACATTGCACCTTCTGCCATGCCAGATGTGCATGGTAGGAAGTGTGATGTTTGGGATACACAGGGCATAAAATTTTTCTAATCCAAACTACACTACTGTGGAGCTGCCCCTAGCCCAAACCTGGCAAACTCAAAAAGCTGATTGTCTGCCTCAGTCCCAGACAGCCTGAGTTCATTTCAAGATCTCAGGTTTTGTCTAGAGCTGAGAACAGGACAGCCCCAGGGTTCAAGAAGCTCCCTGGTCCTGGGTTCCCAGTGCCCTCAGATGTCTAAAAATGGTGTGTGCCACCCAGCTCCCCATGGTTCACTGGAACTGGGTATTTAAAGTGCCTTGTTCTGCAACTCCCACCGGGTCTTCAGGAAAAGGCTGGAAAGGCTAGTGGGCATCAAGTTGCTAGATTCCCAGTAGAGGTAGCACCTTGGCTCTTGCACTGGGAAATATTGCACCCCATTCCTCCAGCAGCTCATTTTCAGCATAGAGACTGGGGCTGTCCCAGTCCTGATGCCATCCCTCATCCTAAAGCTGATGCTGACATCAGGATGGGGTTGTGCTACTCATTCAACTTATGGCTCCATACAAATGACCCATAAAGTTTTTCCACACATTTTGTTCAATATCTTTGTGGCTGGTTTGCCACTTTATGACACAATAAATTGGCTGAATATGTAGCATTGTTCCTCTGTTACGGTGCGATTAACACCTTAATTGCACCATAACTGTAAAGTGGGGTAGGGACCTGCAAATAACAGTTGTCAGTATCTGCTGAGCTTTGTAAAATTAGTCTAGAAGTCTTAGTGGCCAGTTGCTTATATCACAAATGTGTCACTATATTTGTTATTAATTAACATTCTTTTTGGTATTCTCAAAAGACAGACTAAGAATTGAAAGAGCACAAAGGCTAGGGACAGAAATTACACATAAACTGGTATAAGCAATCAGAAACTGATTTAAACCTGTAACAAAATAAAAGTTCAGTGCACATAAACCAGTTTCAAAATGGCTGAAACTGGTTTAAGAAAAACCTGGTTGAATGTAGTATCAGATTTAACTGATTTAGGTCAAATTGGTTTATGCAATGTCTGTCCCAGACTCCTTCCTGGTTGAAGTTAAACCAGAGTCCCCCAGTGTCCCAGATGCTTTGCATCCCTGGGCTGGGCTAGGCTGTGCTCTCTGCTCCAGAGAACAAGCTGGCCCCACCCCTCTGCTCCCTAGCCAGAGCTCTGAGGAAGACTGCAGGCACAGCAGGGTCTGCCTGACTTCTCTCACCACTGGTTGCTCAAGCTTAGATTCCCCCCTCCCTCCTTCCCTCTCATCTCCCACAGCATGGACCCCAGCCCCATGGACCCTAGGCATGTGGTATGTTAGCTAATGCTGAGAGGTATTCGTGTGTATCTCCAATTTCACTGGGACAGGACAAAGGAAGACAGAAGTGAGGCTTCCAAGTGAGGTGGTACAGGCTTCCACCCTGGGGGGTTTTAAGAGGAGGTTGGATGACCACCTTACTGGGGTCGTTTGACCCCAGTGCTCTTCCTGCCATGGCAGGGGGGCGGACTAGATGATCTGCTCAGGTCCCTTCCGACCCTAGAAACTATGAAACTATGAAGAACAGTGTCTGCTTAGGGCTTTTTGGAGCTAATCAACAAGTCAGCTGGTAATGTCCCTCCATTCCTTCCTTGGAAAAAGCTGTTTAAGAAAAGCTTGAAATAATGAGAGGTTTTTGTTTTGCTGATGGGCAAATAAACACTGGTTTATTGCTGATGGGCAATAAACACTGGTTTTATCAGCCTCCTGCTGATTTGAAGCCCTGTCGGGTTTGCAGACAGTATGAAGAAGCAGAGAGAGGGAGATTGAAAAGCTCAGTATCATCAACAGATGAATGCACTGCACCCCCCACCCTCTTGCCTCACAATGCTAGCAGGGGGCTGGCAACCCTCCCAGCCCTTGACCAGCGAGCAGGGGAAAAGCCTGAGATGGTGCAAGCCAGAGTGGAAGTTTAAACCCCTCCCTAATCAGAGCAACATACTGGGGCCTGGCCATGCACTTCCCTTCCCCTCCCGCACTGTGGAAGGGAAGGGAAGGCTGCTGTAGTGCCTCCTCCCCCACTTCTAGCCTGAACAACTGCAGGCATGTGCCAGCATTTCTGGAATAAAAAGGGATTATCTATCCACCTCCAAATCAGTTCAAGGTTTGCAGCCTAGACTAACCTGCAAAGATTGAATCAATTCAGGCTCAGGCTTTTTCAATGTCCCTAGCCAAAGAGGGTGGCCAGGTGTGAGAACAAAGATCCAAGAAAAACAATTGGATCCAACCTCCTAAATGAAGCAGATGAAAGATCCTGTGCAAGAAGGAGCACCAAGAGGAGCACAAGAAGAAACTATCTGAGCTCTCCAGTGTTCTGCGTAGCAGTGCAGCGCCCCATCAGTCCATACAAAGGCCTATGACATTTCTGCCCCAGTTTAGGGCTGCAGGTATTTGGAACCATATATGCTTACTTTGGTAACAGAGATTAAGTTTTTATTGCTTTTTTTCTCCTGTCAGCTCTGCATAACTGAGTTGCATTCTATTTTCACCTTGAACAATATTAGAATTGTATACCAAGTTTCAATCCAAAGCAAATGAAGACAACATTATTACATAGGTGTAACTGAGGGCATAATTTGACCTGCTGTTAAGGATGCCTCAGAGGAAGGGAACCCAAATTGGCTTTCAGATTGTAGGCTGAATTTGCAAGACTATAAATAAGATATGGGTAGTGGTAATACTCTTCCATTTTATTCATTAACTAAGGTCATTTTATATTAAACTAACTGAATATAATAAAGTTGGAATGCCATTCTCACTTTTAGAGATCACTTTTAACAAGCTGATAGACCTACATTCCAACTCCTCTGGCAATCTAAAGGAGTCATTCTACTGACTTAAATGAAAACTAAATCAAACTGTGGAAGAACTACTTCATGAAAAGCTCAAGGCTACAAGTCCTTATTGAACTGGTAATCATTAAAATCGATTAATTTGGCTTATTCAGACTCTAGGTAAACATGACTGGAGAACAGCTTTTGTTAGCTGTATAGATAATACAAAATAATGAAGTAACTGCAGTCTCTAAATAGGTGCTATGGTGACTGTGAAGGGGGAAGAGACAGTCCACCATGATTCCCCTTATCACTCACCGCCGGAGAGCTGATGGACACCAGTGGTGGGCTGACTCTGACATGCCGCTTCTGGAGCAGTGTGAGCCTGCAGGTTGGTGGGGGAAAGAGGCAGGGCCTGTGAGGACAGCTGGCCCATGAAAAGGTGGGCCACGGAGAACTTGGGGAGAGAGGAGCCCAGGAGGCAGAGCTGGAGGGTGAACGAGTGCCGTGGGAGAGAAAAAGCAGCAGGAACAATACTCCAGGAACAGGAGTGAAGCAGGTGGCCGGAGAAAGAGGACACCAAGCCCCTGAGGCAGGGCAGAGCCCAGTGGGAGACCCATCCAGGGAAGAGGCCTCAGGGGCCTACCTGTAAAACACATACACAGTGACAGCGATTTTCAACATTTCACATTAATGGAACACTTTGAGAATTGTTTCAGTCAGCGGTACCCTTCTACCCAAAGGAAAACAGATTTTGAAAAGCAGGTGAATAACCTAAACAGTTTTTCCAATAAACTGAAGTGCCTTGTTTCTTTTATATGTTAAGAAGAAAAGAGTCAGTCTGACCTTTGTTCCCTAAAAATGTTTCTACAAGTTAAAGAACACTCCTACCTCCCCCGACACACACACAATACCAGAATTCCTAATTGCATAAATGTCTTGCGGTTTCACTAGCTATGTTGACAGAACACTCTGCAGGATACTGTCTGCCAACATCTCAGTGTACTGAACAAACTACTTGCCACATTACCCAAAGGACAAATTTAGAAAAGATGAATAGATAGGGTAGCTGAGAAGATCTGGAAATAATTTATTGGGGAAAAATAAAGTTATGAGAATGTAAATTACAGTGTTCAGATCTCCCAATAGATTTTTTTTTTCAACAGAAGATACCAGAATTTTGTTGGATTGAAGAAAAACACAGTCCAGGATAAAACTTCAGAACAGTACATTTTTTCAAACAAAATATTTCTTTTACTTAAATCTTCGGATACCTCTTCGGTTTGCTGCATTTAATAACAAACTTAAATTTACAATAAAATGGTGGCCATTCTTGCTAATGGATTTTAAAATACAACCCTCTGAGAGGTAGACAATGTACTATTACAATAGCATCAGAGAACATTTTGTACTGGATAGAACTGTAGTGCACAGACTAAGCTCCATATACAAAAATCCATAAAAGCAAATCACCTTGAATTGCACAATCTGAATAAAACTAAACAAACAAAACTGTGTTGCTATGTTCAATGCCTTTCTTCAAAGTTACTGCATTTCAAGCGATGAAATAAAGAGAAAAGTGTTTTAGTTGAGACTAAATCTGTTCAGTTTCTTTCAGTTTGAAAGATCTTGGATTTTTCACTTTAGGAAAGATTCCAATACCCTCGTACAAAATGAGTCTCATTGAATTCAGTAGGGCTATTTATGGAGTTAAGCATTAATCAGGTTCAATAAAGGTATCAAAATCTGGCCCTTAATAGTCAGATTGCTAAAAAGACCAACACAAGAAAGACAGACAAATCTATCCGGCATCTCTTGAAGTAAATGTTGTTGAAATTAAAATAATGTGCTTAAGTACCTTGTTGAATTAGACCCTAAATAGTAGTTAAATGCACTCGGTGCCCTCTGCCGTTGTTCAATTACTGTCGGGACCAAGTACTCAAATGCAAGTAAGATTAAGTCAATACTTTGGGCCTAATCCTATTACTGTTCTGTGTGAAAAGTCAGTAGAAGCTCTGCCTGTGGAGAGGCGGGAATAGTTTAAGAACAAAGTAAAATGTGATTCTGACTTTCCTTCTAGTGCAGAACTGTTATTAACCTTATAATAATAATCTAGCAATAAGTATTGCATATTTTTGGTTCTTGTACTACCATTAGTGTTCAGCCCAATAGTACCTTTGTATTTATACACAGGAGTGGATAAGAAGAAAGATCAAAAGAATTTAACCATCAAGAAACCAAGGGAAAATATTTCAATGCATGTTTTTTTCCTTTGTAGTTTTAACAGCAAAAAATCCAAACAAGCTCACTATGTTAAATTTTTCACAATCTTTTTACATTATTTTATCCTGTCTCCTTCTACAGCAAGAAATCTTTGTGCCATTGCAGCAGTCTTGTTTCTGGGGACACAAAGAAAGACTTGGAAACATTCCAAAGAAAAAAAATACTTCTGCAAGACCCAGGTCAGTATTAATTATAAGTTACAATTGTCATATAATGACTTAGTATAGGCTATGGTAGTTATTCTCTATGTCAAATTAGACTCCTGATTTTCCCTTATTCTCTGTGGAGAATGTGGGGGGAAAAATCATTCCCCAAAACCTATTAAACAGTAAGGGCTAAATCCTATTTCACTTTACTTGCCTAAATGGCATGCCTGCAGTCACATAACCACAGGTTTTGGCACTTACATATAGGTTTCAGATTATATTTCACCCTGCAGTGAAACAGAATCACCCTGCATGTATACCTGCCAGAAGTGGGGGGAAAGGAAAGGGTTTAAACTGGCATCTCTTAGCAAAGGGCTCTATACAGCAAGCCACAGGTTAGGTATTAGCCAGCTTTCTCTCCAGCCCTCCTCTGGAAGCTGTTCCCTTGGGAAATCAAGAGAGGGAGATACACTGGACCAGGAAGAAACCAAGCCAGAAGACTTGTGCCCCTCCGATGCATCTACACATGCAATTAGCACATAGCAATAAACTCCAGTGCAAATGCTGTGATTCATCTGCTTTCAAAGCTCAATTACAAATTGTGCCAAAGAATTTGGCTATGGCTAACCAAATCCCAATCGTTTCTAATTCCTAGATGCATGAAAAATGCAACAATTGATATAGTCCATTTACAGTGTATGGAAACTTCATTACCAAACACCAGAAAGAAAACTTCAGTGTATGTAAGATTTTACCATACATAGAAGTTTTCTTTCTGGTGTTTGGTACTGAAGTTTCCATACACTGTAAATGGACTATATCAATTGCTGCATTTTAATACTGAAATAGCATTAGTACAAGTATATCCAAGTACAGATTTACGTCTTGATCTGGTTAAAAAATATACAGATGGGTATCATTGCACAAAAGAGTAGTCCCATTGCTCCATGGGTCATGATACATGCATAAAGCTATTCACATAAATGTTATCAAAATCAGGCATTTTTACACATGCAAGGGCTGCAGCACTGGGCACTTTAGAAAGCACCTGGCACTGCATTGTCTGCAGTCATATAAGCAGCAAAATGCACATCAGTGTGCAGAAAATAGCAGCAGTCCACTTTTGAATTAAAATACATAGAATGTGTTTTAGTTCAAAAGTGCACCGCCACCATTTTCTCCACACTGACGCACACTTCACTGCTTATACAACTGCAAGCAATGCAGCATCATGCATATCAGCTTGCATGCAGAGCAGACTTGATTAATCTAGTCTGCTCCAATGTGCTAGATCTCCAGTGCATCTGGGCCTGAAAATGTATGTGTATAAATTCCCAATATCTTTATTTTTATTTCAACAGAAAGACAGAATATATTTACTTTTTCCTCCATTAAATAGAAATAATAGCCCAAATTCTAACATCCTCGCTCAGTGGGAGTTTTTTCAATATGATAAAATAGCACCTAACTTACCAATGAAATAAGAGATTCAATACACTTTTTCTAGTATTATTATGAATTCATCCTTGTCCCAAAGGACTTTATAAAAACTGCTTAAAAGGGAACAGGAACAGGAGCCCTTTGATTCATAGTAGCAGAAATTTCTACAGAGATCAATGAATATTTTAAGACTCATAACCTCACAAATCTATGCACATTGGGTAACATGTTCATTTTGTAGAAAGGGCTAAATTACCAAGATAACAAATGTGGAAAGGAGGATCACAGATGGATATGTGAGGGGAAAAATAAGATGCAGTTAATCATTAAACATACTATAGTTCAGCAAAAATTACCTGAGCATGACAGAGTCTGTTTGATCAATTGTATTGGGTGATATAATCAGTATTCAAAGAATACTGAAGGAATCACAGTTGCATCTCACTTAGCAACAGAATTTAGAGTCTGTATTCAGGAAAATTTCCAGGGATTTTGCTGATTTTTCCTGCAGTAATGTCAATTTCTGATGCATCTCATTGCAGAAAATAAAAATTTAGAAGACTTCATTAAAATCCTAGCAATAAGAATGAAAAAGAAAAAAAATTGCCCCCAACATGAGTTATCCTTATAAAGCTTTATAAAATTCAATCATAACATTAATTCTTTGATATCTGATTTAGAATGCTCTCAGAAGGCATTTGAATGGGTGGAGTACTCCATTTCAGAATATTCAAACTATACAATTTTGGCCCACAAATTTTGGTGTGTGTCAAATATTTTGAAATATACAGACATACCTATTCAAAAGTGAATAGAAAACATAAATAAAATTATTTATTAATGTATGTTTAGATTGCTTGGTAAGAGACATCACAAATTGTTTATAAACTGTTTACAAATCATTTACAACTGCTGCAAAATAGAGTGAAATATACAGTCATATATACAGTGCCATAGCAAGGGGTGGAAGGGGTGAGTAGGGCGACCGCCCTGGCCGCTACAGCAAAGGGGTGCCAACAGGCACAGCCCAGCCAGGGCAGGGCACAGGACAGAGCCACAAGCAGCTTGTTTAGAACACAGACTTACAAAGGGAGGTCTGGACTTGCTAAGCGTTTGATATTGTATAGCCTGTGACTTGACCTAGGTAGTTCTATCCATGAACATAGAGGGGTAGTTAGCTGTGTATTAATCTGATATCAGGCACAAGGCAGTGTAGATATGCATTTTATAGACTAACTAAATAACTCAAACTCACTTCATCAGATGCTGCATGTTGCATTTCACGAATTGAGGTTACATTCACGAAAGCTTATACCCTCTCTATATATCTTATTTAGCTAGTTTATGAAGGTGCATGTTTTTGGCACTGGATTTATGACCCAGATACTTTGTTCCAGGTGGACCCAAACCCTCAGATTGACCACAACCTCTCCATTTGAAAACAGGCAAATTTTATTGATATACAGTGATAGCAAATAAGAATAATGCAAATAATTCTATAGCTACCAGTCCTATAGCTGTCACAGTCTACATCTGGCCAGTACGCAAGCTTCACCCTGAGGTTCTTTCTTGAATGTCAAATATTAGCAGCCTGGAGGTTGAAGGCGAAGGCCACCCCCCATCCCCCTTCCACCATCCCCCCAGTGAGGTAGATGAGACAGGCTGGTGGTATGCTGTCTGTCCATGGTGGCCTTGGATTCCCCTCTCAGGGACCCTTTTCTGCTCTGAAATCCCTCCTTTTGTTTTCTTTCTCCTCCTCTGATGACCCATCATCTCTGGGCATCATTGATTGGTCTCTCTGGTCATCATACTATCCACATTCTATCCTGTCAGCATATTCCTTTGTTTCTCAACCCCATCACATGTACACACCTTAATTTGGGCTTTTTCTGGTCTTTCCTAATTTGATCAATTTACCAAAACCAGAAATCCCAAGGGCTCTGCAGTAGGCACTGTGACCTGGTACCAGTGCTGCAGAGTCCCTTAATTCTATTTGGGTACACTGTTCATGTCTTCAGTTACCCAGCCTGTGTGTCAGACACAGTGGGCCTTGAAGGAATCTTTGTCACAAACAGGCTTTTAGAAATCAATGAACCTTTGCCATTCCCCTGGACTATCATTCTAATATAATAATGCAAACCTCTAAATACCACTTTCTAGCCATCACATGTCTACCCTGCCTTATAGATAGTTCTGTCTTTTAAAGCTAAGGTCATTAAACCTCAAGATTGTTATTCTTTCAGATTACTGGAGGTCGTGCCTCTTCTTACTGAGACAAGCTTGGATGCTCATATAAAACAAATAAAAATATCAAATGTTGAAGTAAAATAGGGAATTTGCATAAAGTCTCAGAGTGATATGATACTAAAACTCTGTTCAATTGCCAGCCTGAAAGCAATTATTTTTATTGGCTTGAATGGAGAGGAACTGAAATCAGTCTCTTTGCCCAATAAATTTACTATAGGAGGACAGTCTTATTAAAAATTGTATAAATCAACACTTTCAGGAACTATGCTAAAGGATATGGGTACACTAAAAGGGGCAGTTTCCTCATGTGTACAAGGGACCTTTGTCACGTGCACAAGGGCCCTGGATTTCAGCTCTCAACTGCCTAATCCAGCTTTCTTTCCCCTGTCCTGGGAAATATACTTGCTGAGCCTGCTTAGGCTCCTGGGCCACCCTGGCCCTTGTCTCTGTTCTTTTCCTGGGCACTGAGCCAGCTCTGGCTTTGTCTGTAGGCCCTGTTCTGGGCCCCTGGCCCTGGTTTCACCCTTCTAGGGCTGTCTCTTCCCTCCCTCAGGCACTGACCTCCTGGTCCTTGCCCAAGCTAGGCTTCAGTCTTTCTCTCTGGGCTTTAAAACTCCCCCCTCAAGCCTAAGACTATGGCATGCCCTGAATCAAGGCCCTCAGCCAGGCTCTAAATCCTGGCATGCCCCTGGCACCTCACTGTGGGTTAAAGCACCAAGCACACCTCAGGTACTCCCCTATGTCCTCCACTCACTCCCCTTTCAGCCACTTTCAAACTGCTGGTCGACACTACAACCAAAGAGTAAGCCTTCTGGCAAACACAACTGAATTTTATTAGTAGATGTTTAGAATTAGGAATCCAAAAAGATGACAAAGCCAGTAGGGAAATACAATCACCCGAGTGCAACACTAATATAAGAGGGATGGGGGTGGTAAGGGGAACGCAACTAGGTTGCAGATAATACAATGTTAGCCAACTAAGCCTGGGGGTGGGGGAGGAGGGGTAGGGAAAGAGGAGGGAAAGAATTAACGAAAGTTTCTCAGTCCACATAGAGTCTCATCACGGGGGTCCTCTTTGGACTCAAACTCCCTCTGAGTCCAAACATAACCAATGGCTACCTACCTGCATAGCAAGGCTTCCCTTAGCATTCCCCTGTGGGGCATCAGCACGTTGCTCATCTTCCTTCAAGACGGTCCCCGTGCCAGCTAGGACTCCTCCTGCATTGATCTGGAGTTCCTGCCTCAGCAGCCTCCAGGGCCAGGCTTACCCTCCTGGCTCAGGGTCTGTGTTTATATACCTCCCTGGCCCTGCCCCTGCCCTTGCTGGTCACATACCTTGCTGAGCTGCCACAGGTGTTTCCAGATTCAGCTTGCTGGCT
>NW_017729006.1:4387070-4391247 GCF_001723915.1 Gavialis gangeticus
ACAGGTGTTTCCAGATTCAGCTTGCTGGCTGAGCCTCAGGGTGACTTACTGCTGCGGGTCTCTGCTCTACTCCTGTGCAAGGCTCTAGACCATGGTACTACCACAATACAGCTAGTTCTGTGGTAAGTGCCTCCATCAGGTAACTTCCCCAGTACCTGTTCCCTCAGCTCAGCAGTTTTCCCCACCTGAGGCTCTTTCTACTGCTCTTTCACCTTTTAAGTAACAGGAACTTTTGGCTCTCTGTTACACCATTACCAAAATAAAACATACTTCATGACTGCTCATTAGCATTAGATTTCTTTATTATTGACATTGTTTTAGGACTTTGAGACTCTGCCCCACTATGTTTTTTCCCCAAGGAGCTCACCATTTAAATACAGCAAAATCAAAGGAAGGGAAAAACCTGTGCTTACACGTGGTTTTATTAGCTGAGAGTTATATATGTCGCTACAACAGAGAGAAAGCACAGAAATATAGTCATGGTTTACCAGCTACCTAACGATTGTCAAGTTATTCATCATAGTGAAAGATATTAATTGTAAAGAACAATTTAAAGGATATTTCATTCAATTGGATCATTGATACATTTAAATACATTTTAAATATGTTTATTATTGTTTTAGTTATGACCAAAAACTAGAAGTATGCCATCAACATGAAATGAATTGAGTCTAACTTTATGCGTCATACTTGCCCCCAATCTCCCACCTATTCATGCCATTTTGAAATTGCATTTTTCTCTGAATTTTTTTCTTCATTACAGAACATAGACAAAAGAGGGACCTCACTAACTGGGCTGTATAATAGAGACATGGAAACTGACTATGAAACCCTGTCAATGCATGAAGCAAACAAGCTGCAAAAGCTGAAAAGACAGTGAAAAAAACTCCAGGTTGTTACAGTATGTAGAAATGGTTGGGACTGCCTTATACAAACATATTATTTACTAAGGTCACATTTTTAGTTGTGTTCACTGAATTAATTACCCCGACAATTTGGGGACATAATTAAAATATATATAGTTAAATACACACAAAAAATCCCTAAACAGATTCAGAATATTTGGTCCAAATAATTATAATATTGAACTTTTAAACTTTTTGCAGACAGAAGTTATTTATTCTACTAAAGAAAATACAGCTATATGCAGAAGAGGTATGTGAAATATATAATTATATTTAGAGTAAGAGTCTGTTTTTATATGTTTGTTTTGTCAGCTGATTGTTGTTTATGTTTTTATTACAGTACTGCTTATTTGTATAATTACAAACTCTTTAAGTAAGGTACTTAAAAGAAAAAATGAGTGTTTCATGTATTTTAAGAGACTCCTTCTTTTAGTATTATTCCGTAATAATTTGTTCTCTTTTTATAGATAGATAAATCCATAAATGCTATGAAAAACAGCAAGGAGCCAGCAGTGGAGGCTATGGACTCAGCAAGGGAGCAGATAAATCAAAGTAAAGAGGACTGCCAAACTTGTACATGACATTGAAATGGTCCTGGATGTCCTTCAGATCTTAAATCTATTTTTGTTTGCAGAAGCTCCTTGATATCAGAATAGTTCCAATAAATCTCTCATTGTGCCAAGCAGTTAATATTATTGAACAATAATAAACCTTCTGTCAATCCATAAAATGCTTCAGACATACGTCTTGTAATGTTTTTCTGGTGTAATTTTTTCCCTAGTGCTGAAAAAACATACCGCAAATTATAGAGGTATCATAGTCTAGATTGTCGGTAAAATATTTTCAAACAGAAGCTTGTAACGAAAGAAAAGTTCTGCTGTCTGAACTTTCCTCATTTATTCAAGTGTTCAGTTTGTCTTCTGAATATGACCTCAAATGAGACCCAACAGCTGAATTCAATGTTCACTGTGTTTTTGTACTCATCTTTTAAAAAATATGGTCTCTCTTTAAAGGAAAGATTGTCTGCCAAAGCACGTAGTTAAGTTACCCTACCACAGCATTCAGTCTTAGGAATGAGGATGTTTGATCCTCTTAGAAGTAAAGTTTGTTATGAGGATGTTTGGCAAATAGTTCTATATTCTTGTCATTTCTGCCTTTCCAGTTTAACTCTAGATTTACTATTAGACAGATGTATTACTGATATTTGGGAGTTCCAAACTTCTCCAAACATGTGAGTGCACCCTACTAAAGAATTTAAGTTTTATATACATACAAAACTTGCAAGGTAATTGCTTCCTCCTCTCAAAAACAAAACTAAAAGCATAAAAATATAAAATGTTCATTAACTGAGTAGTGTGTATTGAATTGTCCTTCTCTGCTCTGATTTACTTGGTATTAATAGTATTCCTCATCTGAATTTTCCTACCTTTTGGGGCCCTGCTCAAAGCTTCAGTATCAGCCCTTCACTCTTTACTAGACAGCATACTAATAGTTGCCTTAAAATTGACAACTGCAAGGCACTTTCATGGCTACTAGTGCAACTTGAATCTGTGCTGCAGTTGTACAGCTTTTGCTGCCCTAATGCCGTGCCTGTTAACCACATACAAAACAAACATCCAGGGGAAAACGTGAACAGGCACAGATTTAACATCCAGTTCCACCTGCATTAACGTTGTTAAGATTTGTGCCCCCACTATTCCGATTAAATATATACATACACACATACATACACATACATATAGTAAACTAAGTGTTGATATAGCTAGTAGGAATGAATCTGTTAATGTTTTTCCAGAGGGCTCATCGCCATTACATCCAATTGCTCCTTAGCACTGTGGCTTAGATGTGGGTTAGAATAATCTTCGAGCGATAACATGGAGAAAAAACAAATTCACTAAGAAAACAGATCACCATTACATTGTTCTCTATGTGTAAAAAATGATATATAGTAATATTAGCAAAAAGATTACAAATGATAATTTGTCATTTGCTTATGACAAGATTAATTTTTTATAATATAATGTCCCATTAATCTTGGCAACCTTGAGATATTATCATATCTATTACATTAGGAATAACCTAGCATAATTTTAAACAACTTTACTGTTATTACCATAAAGTTACTGTAACCAAACATTACCATAATGTTAACACATTTTATTGATACAATTATAAAGCATGAAAATTAAAATTATGTTCCAAGTACAGTGGAATTAAGCAAGCTATGTGACCTCTCTGGCCTGTAATTGGTACTATGGTGCTTAAATACTGCCCTGCACTCCGGAGGTTTACTTCTAGCTATTTTTCAAACCACTACACATGAGAAAAAGAAACAATGGATTTCAGATATGATCAACCAAGAAAACAAATGCTCCATCATTCAGAATTTCTTTCTATATAATTATGCCTGATTGAATACTTTTTAGTAAATTATTTACCAAATATAAGGAATATTGCTCAATTAGTCTCTGTTAGCATTTCCTTCCCTAGTATTCAACAGATAAAACATCTGGCTCTACAAAGACAAATGCAGTTGTCATTAAGGTGCAGAAATTAGTAAAAGAATATCCTGAAAAACTATTTCATCTGGTAAGAAGATAACTTTCTCATTATCTACAGTATTTTCCAGGTCTTGTATGCAGGTTGCTAAGCCTGCTCGCTTCTGCAAAAGGGTTTACTTCCTAAAAAACTCCTCAGCCAGTCCTCCCAAGCAAAGCACAGCCTTGTAAATAAGCAAATAAACAAATTAAAAAACCCAAATCTTACCGTTTCAGACACTGCCTATATACATGCCCAGGGGTGTGAGAGGTTTTAATTAGAGCTGTTCCCAGAGAGCTGCTATACTTAAGACACGTCACCATCACATGTATTAAGTCCCCACGGGTTTAAAACTGGCTGTGTGGGCACTATATCCAATGTCTTTGCATGAGTTGTATATGGATAGGAATCTATGATTAACAGTAAGGAATGCTATTAATCAAATACAATTTCTATGGGAAATTGATATAATTTATTAATGTTAACAATTCAAAATATAATGTAATTTCCCCAAAGGCCTTGACATGTAGTCAACCTTCCATTTTTTTCACAAAGATTTCTGGCAGCTGTAGAAACTCTATGCATGTAACAGAGCTAAGAATATTGTCTGTTTATAAACACACACCCACACACACACAGAGTCTCTCTCTCTCTCTCTCTCCACTCTGGCAGGGAGTGGACCCAAACTCCTGCTGGTAAGTAGGGGATGGGGGGTTGAAGGAGGGGGGAGGGGA